>NC_054566.1:2457500-2757500 GCF_017654505.1 Polyodon spathula | reverse complement strand
GCAAAGTTATACTCACACCATTGTTTTCAAAAAGGATGAAATAAAGACTAGGTTGATACGTGTTTTAAAACTTGATTTAGACTACAGGTGATGTGTGGTATTGAAGGGGGACTCAGTAAAACGTCATTAGTGACCAGCCACTTTGTGACCAAGATCAATTTTTCAAAACTATTTTGCAAACTAATTAAAAAGTATCATTGCATGTATTCTCCAAAAAAAATGTCTACTTCTGTAGGAACAGAAGAAATAAGTATGAATAAAACTCGTACCTTCTCCTGTATAAGCAATTGAATTTGGGGCGCCATCTTCCGGATATTTTAATTAGAAGCTTGGTAAACAAATACATGTATCTATTCATACAAGTGTTGAATAACTTTTTTGTATTCAGTGCTGCAGAGTGAAACACTTTTGTTACCTAACCTCATTTTGGAATCTACCTTGCTGTCTTGGCAAATAGCAGTGTTCCAAATTCCCAGCTTTGCTGAGCAGATACAGGGTATGATATTTGGAAAGTGATTCCCAAATTCAGCTGTTGAATTTCTGTTTAAAAATATGTTGCACTTCTTATATAAACAGAATACTCCACAAACATTCACCTGGTACTGTGGTTATTTCACTCATGAGACAACCCACTCAATGTATAAAAGAGCAATACAATTCAAATGACTTTTTCGTAGCTTTTAACCCCGTTCCTGTTTATGTGTGCAATTGTTCTGCATGCTTCTGATTGCAATCGTAGTGTTTTGAATCTGTGTTAAGGTGCTCTCGCTGTGAGTTCAGGAGCTGCTCTTCAGTTCTAGTTGCTTGGCACATACCAATGTAACTAGATCAGCCAAAATGTCTTTATATTAGTAAGCAACAGAGCCATCTAGTGCACAGCTGTGTATTTCTAGCAATACAAAAGGAAACTGGATCAGATGGTGATGGCTTTTACTTATATAAAAACACAGCTAATGTTATAAATGGCAAGCAACTAGGACTGACAAGTTTTAAATAATTACAAACACCACTAACATGTACAAGGATCAAAAAAACATAAATGCAATGAAGTATACATACTCTTTAACACAGCAGTGGGCATTATAAATACACCATAAATCATATTTATCTTAAAGCCTAGTTTTCAAATAAAGAAGCAGATCTATATTTCTTCTGATTCACTGTTTTAAAGTTGTGGATGAACTTGATTACCAGCCAGTACACTCAATAACAGTGATAGAGGTGACCAGTTAATTGAGGGTCCTTGTACGATCATGGAAACAGAAGAGGCAGTAAAGAGTAAAAGAAAGTATGAATGATGAAGAGGAGGAGACCATTCAAAGGGAGCGGAGAAGAGAAAGTTCTCAGAGAAGCCCGACACAGATTGGTGCTCAGGCTGGAGCTCGTCTCCAGAGTCGTCCTCAGACAGGAAGACAGTGTAGTGCCGGGTGGGCCTGGTCATGCTGGAGGGACAGGAAGAGAAGCAGAGAGGGAGCAGAAGAAATACAAACATACAGCAGCATTCAATCAGACTTTGCAAACAGGTTTCTTTATAGTAATGAAATACGATCAACTCCGAGAGAGATTCTCAAAGTTCCTACTCCAAATTGTCGTCAGGAAGACAACCTACCCAATACAGATACAAAACTGCAAATAAACATTTCACTTAGGGTCTTGGAAGTAGTCTATAATGAGTTTTAGAATCTGACTTGCATGGTGAAGTGAAATAAAGCACAGTGAAAGCATGTAAAAAGCATAGTGTAAAAAAAAAAAAAAGAAAAAAAAAGATGATTCAGTGTGCCCATTATCCGATCCCCGATTTTCTATCCAATGTTTAATGTTTTGACAGATAGTACACTGATTACAAGTGATTCACCTGCAGGGTCCTTCCGGAACTGGTTGTTCAACATCATAAATACTAACCTTTAACATTTTCTTTGTATTTTTAAGTAAAATAAAATTTAAAAAAAACGCGTCAGAAAAAAACAATAAAGGACCGTAGCTTTGGTCTGAATCAAAGTTTACAAGACGTGTAAGATGTAATGTCGAGCTCTCTGCTGTCAGGCGTACTGTCATTCCAAACAACAGAAACCCCAACGAGCAACAGAGCCCCCTGCTGCTTCATTAACTGCTACAATTCATTCCAAACTAACGACCTGGAAACAATGTTATTCAAACTTATTATTAGAAATCAAAAGAAACAGATACACCAAAATAATTTTTTTAATCAACAATTAATGAACTAATGAAAGGTGTCTGCTACAACGTGCACACCGTTATAACTAAGTGGCGTGGCACTGTGTGTGAAACCATGCCATCTTTTTAAGAGCTAAAGAAGAGTTAGTTTCCTCATGTTAGAGCTCTCTCTCCTTCAGAGTTATTCAGACTCATTGAATCCGCACACACGTCCATCTCTTGACAGTTCTCGCTCTCTCAGGCCCCTCATCTTGTTCTCTCCTGTTCATTCCTTATCCTGTCACTCTGTTAGACAGGGAACCCCTCTTTTTCTTTCTGTTTCTAATGAATCTCATTTGGAGTCAGTTCTGAAGCCTACCACCCGCTACCAGCCCACAGTGCACAGCGAGTCAGCTGCCTGAGTGAAAGCAGGTCACATGCAGGCCGCAGTCGTGCGGGAAGCGAGTTGAGCAGCAGGGAGAGGGAGAGAAAGAGTGTGTGAAAGACAAGAGGAAATGAAAAGTAGACAGAACTGCTAAAAAGGTTAAGAATATGTTTCCTTTGTTTCTTTCTTAAAAACAAGTGGTTTTGACACTAGGCCCTAACTTATTAGCACTTACTGTTCAGTATTTTCTTGTTTTTGTCTCTGAAAATTAGATTTTGCCTCTAAGTAGGACATACAGTCTTGGTACTCTTACCTATAGAGACTGGGTAGTGTCCTATAAACCTCAGAGAAGGACCATAGTATATGTACCCTTATCAAGGTTTCCCAATGTAAACGTACAATGTAATAAAGCATAGTGAAAGCACAGTAAAGCATAGGAAAGCATTGTAAAGCCCCGAGAGGTATGGCAAAGCATACTAAAAAACATGGCAAACCAGGGTATATGCAGTATAACTACTGGGAAAATGACTGCTGTCAATTTTTTTTTTTTAAGGATAGCTGCTAAAATACTGTGCTTGTTGTTTTGCTGTGTTAGTATACAGCAGATATAGGGTTAACCCCATAGAACGTGAACAATGCTGTGAGGGACGTAGGCATTGATTGGACAGGTTGGCACAGCTGGTAGTGAAAGGCACTTGATCACCAGTAAGCTCTGATAGTTTGAGAATTTCATCACAACTGCATAAGCAGCACGCTAGGTTTATGTAGAGACTAGGGATAGAGAAAGTTAGAAAACAAGAAAAACAGGAGAAGAAAAGGAAATGCAGATTGCTGATGTCCGTCTCGGCCCCATCATCTCCACATGACTGCACAGACTCCTACCTACATAATCCCCTGGCTAAGCTACAATGGTCGCTCTCTCTAATGTTTGGCTGAACATGCCCTTGGTTGGCGCTAACATGTGACAGCCCTGACAGCTGTGGCTGTTCCTTGTTAAGTATCATGTCAAAAACACAGCGCTGCAGAACCAGGACGCGCTTCCTGGCACGGTGCATGGTTATGATAGCGCAGGCTTGCGTTTTAATGAGGAAGATCTATGTCTTCAATGCTTTCTTAAGTGTCAGAAATCACGGACAAATCAGCAACACATCACAGTGGCCAGAAATGAAATGTTGACAAATGCAGATATTTCAAATTTAATTGACACTTAAATGTACTGGGGATGAAAATTACCCTGCAAAGCACTCTGGGATGACACAAACTGAAGATTCTTTGTGAGGCTGAAAAAACACCACCTGCAAATGAGCTAAATATGAAACCTTAATTTTGTGCAGATTTTTTACATTGTTGGTTGAGTATAATGGGATGTCATGAATGCAAAGACTGGACCAGGACTCCCAAAGCCCTCGTCTCTGATCTTACTAGACGGCAGTACCAAGCATCGGTGTAGTCTAGTAATAGTAGTATCAGAATTGCTATTTGGTTTTAACCAAACACTGTACATTCTCAAGTAAAAGTCAAACATACACAAGGTATCTTCATGAAATACATACCTGCTTCAAAGTGAAAGGGAATGTGGTATACTGTGCATACAGCAACCCAAACCACCAGTCAATGACTCCTTAAACCCTATAAGGTTGTATTCACAGTATTCACCCTAGGTAAGCTAGTCTAAGATTATTGCTAATCTGAACTTCTTTTTACATTTGAAAATTGGTTCGTCTTCTTTTCCATATTTGTGTCAATTGTAGCAGAATTTTATTTTTTTTTTACATTAGAGAGCATTGTCTTTTATTGTTATTGTCATTTTCTGAGTGCTAAAATTTAAAATGCAGAGTATTGGTAGCATTTTCAAAACAACAATCTCACAAAAAAAATAACATTTGAATTCACACCATTGATGTAACCTGCGTTAAAACTGCTCAGTTGACCTGCTGTGTCACACTTCTCCACAAGGTGTCAGTAAAGTTATTTTCCTGAGAAAATGAACGAATGCCCAGAGACTGTTAACATTGGCTTGGGTTCATAGATTCAGCTTTTTAATTTACCAAATAAACCAACAAATGAAACACTGTGAATATTTATTAACTTGCCCCCCCCCCCGAGTTCAATTCAGTTTTATTATTTCCCTCCCACCTCTATAAGCTCCAGGAAGGCAGTATCTAGTCCTTTCTTAACCATAATCCTACAGGGCTGCTTCAACCCCTTGCAGAACTGAAGCAAGAGTTAATGCATGAGTTAAGATTTCACTTCCAGACATCAACAAGCATTTTCAGCATTATCTGAAGCCTGCTTGAGTACGCTGTCAAAATACACATCTGTGTAACAATGCACTTAAGCCAAGGAATGCAGGCTTACTTCAAATACACATACCCTAAAGTATCACAATTTCAAATGCAATATTCCCTTTCAGAAACTTTATTGCTGAACTCGCTCCAATATGCAACATTATACAGCCGTTGAGAGGTTGAATAACAGCTTGTTTTAAAGAAGTTCTCTGCCTTGCATTCAGTGAAAGAATGCTGGTCGAACTGCACTGTTCAGTAATGACTCAACATTGCTAAATGGATGCGGAGCTTGCTCTAAGGAAAGTAGTTCTCTGAATTCAGCTCTTTAAATTTAGGGTTGAAATGTACTTTTCTCCATACATTGTATTTGCTGGAGTGCTGTGTTACTACACTCATGAGGCCCTGTGAAAATTGTAATTTCATACAAACAAAATCACATTTATGAAACTGTACAGCTCTGATATGTGCCTGCATGTAATATTCAACATACACACAGTGCTGTGCAGTGATTATGTCATGTCACTATATGCAATCTAAGTGGGAAATTAAAATACTACACACAATAAGCAAGCAAATGGATGGCTCTAAAGGCTAAACATGTATCTGCAGCAGATCACATAAAGCAGTATCCAGCAGTTTTACACAACGATGGAGGTAAGCTCTTCTGTACATCCTGCAACATTACTACAGATCACAACTGAAACTCGTCTGTTGACAGGCATTTAGATTCGCTGAAAAGAGAAAGCCGGAAATCCAGAGCAGCGCTACAATTGCTTTACTTGCAAAGAAACAAAAAAAGGTGACTTCCATATTCTAAAAGTCCATTCATTAAATTTTGACCTTCAGACAGAGTACAGCAAATGGTGGAGTGATTTCTTCACCAGCCCAGCTTAGATGTAAATACTTAGCTAAAGTTGCAGAGTATTATTAGAATTGGTAGAGTCTGGTTGCCTGCCGGTGGCTACACTGACGAGTCGACTGATGCACAAGATCAGTATGGGCTACACATTCTATTTGTTTTGCAAGACCTAAATGGTGAACATGCACCTGATGTACTAGAACTGAAAGCTGTCCTTGCAGATACACTTTATCTACAGGCTGTTAATTACAACACCGTTTCACAAGCTATTGTAAAGTGCTTAAGTAACTTTGATGTTAATTTTGATGTCGGTGCACTTATCTGTATATTTGCTGTTTAAAAAAAATATATATATATCACACTTAATTTATTTTATATTTCCGTGCACATTCCGTGAAATACAATACTTTACCTGTGACACTGCTGTGAATTTTAAAGGAACATATGCGCCATTTTTACAGGGCCTTACTCATGAGGATGACTGCAGTGCTCCATGAACAGACATGCTGTATCTCCTATGCATGCTAATATCATTAACAACGGGACACTTAAATGAACTCTGCTAATGGACTGACTAGAATAAATGGCTGCTTGTTAGCTCTGCTCTGGTCTTCTGCCATAGACAAGGGTTTTAATTTTTAACACACAAATGGAAACAATAACAGACCATTATAAACACTTCAGCCTCATGAAATACAGCCACTGACAGTTATGGGCTAAGGAATCTTGAATGCTTACTAACCTTTAATACTGCATGCTAAAGCTAGACATATCTTTTAGAAATCTGTTACACTTAAATCATCAACAGGGATGAGTTTACTAAGACACACCTGAGCTTGTTACCTGTACAATTATTCAAATGTGCCTCTGAGCTTATTCTCGGATTATTAGATATTATTCTTTTTATAGACATAAAGCACTCTGCATCCAAAATATCATTCAAATTTGTATTCACAATGAATGGAGGGTATTGTCAAGCCATTAACACCTGTTTTTTTTGTAGACACTTGCAAAGTGCTTGAGAAACCTTCAATTATATTGCTAAGTTGTTTTTCTCCTGACCAAAAAATTATAGACTAGTGTAAACGCTTTAAAAAATATGGTTCAGTGAGGCTATTTGAAAAGGCTGGCCTCTAATACTTGTTTTAAATAACACTATGTAACACATTTTTTGTTCCTGGGTAGTAAGTGTTATTTCCTAATTGCTTATGTCTCAAAAGTATAGAAAATGGCTATTATTCCCCACAAACTTTGCTTTTGTGACCAGGACACAAGTATAATTGTGTATATATAATTACAGTATAATCATAAATCTCGAAAAACTACTCACTTCCAAATCTTTTGTAGTCATTTTTGTATTACTTTAGTATAAATACATGTTAATTTGGATTCATATGTTGTTTTTTACTGGCTTTATGTGAACGAAAAGACACACATTTGCCCGTTTTCCCATTGGAAATAGTGATATTTTGAAATATCACTGTCCTGGTCACAAAAGCAAAGTTTGTGGTGAATAATAGCCATTTTCTATACTTTTGAGGCATAAGCAATTAGGAAATAACACTTACTACCCAGGAACAAAAAAAAAAAAGGTTACACGGTGTAATTAATACAATTTAAGCAGTTTTCAGAGTACATCTGAGCCAGTTTATTAAACAGATACTCCCAATTACATGCTGAAGATTGAACCAAATTCTGTCAGAAATGGCTAAGTGTTTATCTTGATACATGTAAAACAAAGCATGACATACATACTGTAAAGAAAAAAAAAAAATATCAACATGATTAGAATAAAACCCCTGATAAAAATACTGATACTGGAAATTTACTTCAATAAACATGGAAAAACTGAAGATATTGTATGCAACATGTGATGTGTATGTATGTGAACCAAGCCTCACCTCATAGCTGACTGTCTCCTTAAACAATGCCTTAAACAGCAGCCACATCCTCAAACAGTCTAATTAAAAAGCTTACTGTTCTGGGCTAGATACCAAGGTCCTTCCCCCTTCGTCCACCACATTGCTCCCTGGTCTCTTCACAAGTGGAGGCCTGGAGGGGCGGGCCTGCAGAGATCAGAGATCAGGGATCAGAGTTCACAGAGAGACACTGTAAAAACGCCATTCATTACATGGGGAAAAAACATGGGCAGCAATTGATCTAAGCTGAAAAACCACCCTGCAACAAACTCAGTTTTACACGGAAGAGGCCAGAGAATGTCCCGCCATTTTGTTTTGGAATATTTTAATGGAGTCAAATTAATCCCCCCCCCCCCCACTTTCACACCAACATGTAAGTAATATATATATTACTTGATTGGCCCAATTTCGAGTGTGGGTTTTGATCAGTCTCAAAGCGGAGAACGTTCATTCAACTGATGATATTGTGGCTGGTATGGTGAGGACCAGCTGCAATAGCTTTGTTGCCTAGGGGACCGTCTGTTCTGTTCAAATTGCTTGTATAAATGGTAAAAATCGCGTCTCTTGCGTTCCAATGCACGCATTGTGTCTCTGATCCGCTCACAGCAGAACCCAACATCCATTACTTTGTTCTGTAGAACACGAAAAAGTACACTGGTTTCACTGAAAATGCCCTCATAAACCATTAGGAGAAAGCAAGTGGATGCTTTGACAGCCAAGTGTCACACTCGTAGGCCATCACCAGGGTCTCGTTGTCTCACTCATCGAGGTTGTCTCTCATAATCCGAAAAACACTGCATGTAAATCAGCTTGGTAATGGTAAATAGTCCAGTTTGGTATTTCAGCTCCGTCTCGTTGATGCTACCCTTGGCTTGCGTCTCTTTACTACCTCATCAAGAAGTCTGGTGTGCTTGGTGGATTTGTTAAAAAATGAAGCAAGTCCATCTACTGTTTTGAAAAATATTTTGCACTCAGGAATAAATTTCCCTGGCTGAGAGAGCACTAGGTTCAACTTGTGGGCATAACAATGGGTAAATGTGGCTTCAGGGACTTATTCCTTAATTTTGGCCTGCACCCCATTTAGCTCTGATGCCATTATAGACGCCCCATTGTAAGTTTGAGCTACCAGCTTTTCAACACAGTTATATTTCCCCCAACACCCCCAAAACATACTCTGACAAAGCCGCTGCTCATCTGTCATTGCTCACATAATAAAATCCCAAAAAGGCCTCCTTCACTTCACTGTTCAACACGTATCGCAAAACCACAGATACCTGAACTTTGATGGTGACATCAGTCGACTCATCCTCTTCAACTGCAACAAATGGTGCCACACTAATCTCCTCTTTCATGTCTTTTCTGATTACCTCATTGACAGCTTCAACTAGATCGTTTTGAATTCTGTTGGACACCCGAAAACACTGTGGACTGCAAATGATCGGCTAACCTCTCATCTTTGTTAGCAAACGTATGTATTAGCTCCACATAGTTGCCATGATTAGAGGAGCTGCTATTCTCGTCATTGCCACGAAAGGCTAACTCCTGTTTCCCTAAGTAGCATGTTGCATCAATGGAATCTTTCAGAATTTCACGGTTTTGTTTTACCTTTGCATTGTGCATGCTGATGTTCATTCTTCACTGTTCATCCAGAGCTAGATTGATCCGTGTGTTACCGAAAGTTTTCAGCGCCATCTGGCTTTGGATGTGTGCAACAGATTTCTTGTGTTTAAAGAATGCAGCTGGCAGGTTGTTCAAGTTGCTGTAGCCTGCTCTTGTCCACACACTTTCGCTGGTGGAGAACAGCAAGGAGGGGAAGCAGTAGAGACGACTAGCTGATGCACAGCCACATAGCTTTCTGCTGATACCAGTCAGTCTGAAACAATCTTGTAATTTTTTGTCCCTTTCGCTGTTGTAGGTCCTTTAGCTCGGGCGTTGGCCTTCCAGTCGTTATCACCTGGTGCTTCACTTGGTAATCCAGTTTTGAAAACTCTAAGTTGACATATATCGTTTTTCATTTTCGGATTTCATTTTTTTTTTTTTTTTTTTTTTTTCTAGTTCTCACTAGGTTGCCTACCCTGACCACACGTCACTGACATATATATATATATATATATATATATATATATATATATATATATATATATATATATATATATATATATATATATATATAAACCTGCTGCACTGTGGAACCTTACGGTATAATTATATATATATACGTTATACATTTTTGTAAAAACAGCACAGTCACCGTCAGGGTTGTCCTAAACAGGATCTGACAGATTTTGAGAGGGTCATCCTAGGACAAACCGTTTGGCAGCTGTAGGTACATCCATGACAGTACAGGTTATAGCAATACATATTATCAGCTGTACCGTCACTTTATTTATTTTTATTTATTATATATATTATATATATATATATATAGTGCCAAAAGCATGGTGCACCCTCAGTGTGACACATCCAAAGCTGAACTGTCAATTAAACAAATAATATCACCTTGGTTATTAAGACACTGATATCTGATTTATCAGTCATACATCTGGCTTCCACACTTAGAATCACTTTGGGAAAGAAAAGCATACAATTAGTAGTTTTATCTGCAAGTTACTGACGAGTATTGAAATGTTCGGATATCTGCAGCACAATATAGCGTACTGAACACTGTACATGTGTACTGCAGCTTTGTTGTTTTAATATTACAACATGATGTACATGTTCTGATTGAAAAAAAAACATTTGATTTATGAGCAGTAATAGCACTATAGTCCAAATTCTGCAGAAAAACAGGAATATTTGTTGCATCAACAAAATCTGTCCCTTTTGAAGTAATATTAAACATGATGAGAAGTATTGATCATCTTATTAACATCACAAATACAAGAACAAAAAGGTCTCAGCTTAAAGGTAATATGTTGCTTCCATTAAACTATGTTGAAGCCAGGTTGCCAAGGCTAGTTTCAAGTACAATGACACAGAAAAGATCTAGAAGCAGGGTAGGATTTTACTATGAATATGAAGAGAGAGAGAGAGAGAGAGAGAGCGAGAGAGAGAGATGTGTACAAAAGGAGTGTTCAACATAGTATTTGAACACATGGAAATATGTACCATATATATACAGAAAATTCATTTCTGCAAATATACCCAATGTGGTAGGTCCATTAAATGTGACTTTCATAGAAAATATTTTTGTTGTAGTCAAAATTTACTAGACCTTGTCTTAATTTTTCACGGTCCATTCAATAATAAAATGTCTGCAAATCTCTGGGTCTCTGGTTGACCGTTTGTTTGAGTGGAGCGCTAATCCCCCCACCCCTTAAAGCCTATTTTGAATGAGTGTAATGAATTCCAGTTACACTGTTGTTGGCAGGGATATCACTAACGATTATTAAAGGCATGTTGGCTTTTTAGCTATGCATGACCAGCTTTGACATGGCCGTGCTTTAATTCTTTAAACAATCCCCACAAAGCCAGGCAGACTGACCAGTGTGAACGAAGCTGGAGAGCTTTCTAAATGACTGCTTCTAATGAGCAAGAAACAATGTGATTCATTGTGATTTCTTCATGCTTCGACCTCGTCTACCCAGCGCTGTTTAGTTACTGCTGCACTTTATTCTGGATATAGCCACAGCCACGTATGAACTCTGGCCTTAGTCTATGACATTCATATATGTTCTTAATCCTAAAATAGCAATACACTTTAAAATAATTTGGACTATATATAAACATCACAGGACTGTATACAGGTTTAAGCTATCTCAGGTACAGCCTGCACTACTAGTACAGGAAAGATAACTGCAGACCCGATGTATAATTATATGCCCAGTTTTATTTATTTTTCAGTAAAAGACACTGAACAGTTATCCCGAGTTTGACTTGGGGGTTGATTTGATTAACCTATACCCCACTGGGATAAGACAACTGGCTTTTATTAGAGCATTTGACAGTAGTGTGGAAGCCTTCTAGAATCCATGCAGTAACCTGGCCTGTGGGGTAAGCCCAGGATAAGCACGTCTGGGTGGTCCATGCAAACCAGACAGATTCCCCATTCCTACAACATTCTGCCTTGACCAAATCAACTCCTGATCTGCTAAAAGGGCTCAAAGCTTAAACTTTAAAAAACAGAAATATTTAGGTGAATATTCATACTCAAGCAACTGATTTACTCTGTTATTGGTTTTTGAAAACAGCCAAATATCAAATATCCCATTTAATTCATAAAACACTATTTTAAAAAGAATCCTTCTTCAAATAACGTGCATATTATAATGTATGAACAGATGCGTTCACAATGAAAATACAGACTGAATGGCAGGGGGTGTTCAGGATTGGGGTGCTTTGTGATAACAGGACAACAATGAGCAAATGCCAGAGGCTCCCATTCACAGCACAGCCTGCTGCTGAATTACTGATTCCATTGAAGTGCAAGCAGCAGCGACTTCAGCAGCACTGAAGAACAGCTCAGAGTACATGTCACATTATAGGTGTAACTGGGGGATACATAACTACATGGAGAGAAGTGTCTGCCTCTTGTATGAAAACCTCCACTGTGTCTCAGACTGTACCATGTGATACATCCCAAGCCATCTATTATTATTATTATTACTACTGTATTACCATCATTACCATTACCAGCAGGGATGCTATTAAAAATTAGAGTTCACTTGACATGTTTTAACAGTGCCTGGTAGTGACATTTCTATTAAAACCATAATTTCCTTTTAAAAACAAGCCATGACAATTAGCTGAATATCAAAAACACTTTCTTAGCCTAAAAAAAAAAAAAAAAAAAAAAAGTTTCTTCAAACCCTAGGTAGTTTTATTTGTTTAATTGTTGTTGTATTATACAGCGAGCTTCAAAAGGAACTGCAGCTGAACCAGGCCCCTGTGGATAGAGGTGTACCCTTCCATTGGGTACTGGATGCACAGGGAAAGGGTTCTCTTGCTGGAGGGGACACACTGTTCGCAGGGTTTGAGGAGCAGTTGTTAAAACTCAGTTGAGATTGCGAAATTCAGATTTGTAAAGTGCCTGTAGCTCATCTTACGGGACTGGTGTGTGACACAGAATGAGATGTATTCAAATGCACAGCTACAATACTCTTACGTACGGACATCGAGGAGTTATCTATTGCCTATTCTTCAACAAAACCTGCATGAAATCTATTTCCTGCAAATGACTTGCACAATGATGCACAGTGATGACTTGGGAGAGGCGAAGACGAACACATGCTGTCCTCCAAAGTGTGTGTTGTCAGTCGACCGCTTCTTTTCACACTGCAAACTCCCCAAGCAGCCACCTCAGTGCTACAAGGTCGGACCACCCCACCGCTGCTCAGCCAATTGTAATTCCAATGGAATAGCCTGGACTTGAACCGCCAACGTCCAAGCTATAGGACGCATCCTGCACTGCACGCGGAGTGCCTTTACCGGATGTGCCACTCGGGAGCCCTACAAATGTAATTTTAATTGTTTTACTACACTTATATGGCACCAAAACTTGGACAGCCTCAATTCATTCACCACCACATTTTTGTGTTACTAGTTTTTAAGGTAAATACACATATAGTGAGGTGCCTCAAATACCAGAGTGATTCAAGCACTTGATGAAGGTCAAGAATCTAAATACCTAATAACTTCTAAATTTCTTTCACACACGTGGTCAGATCTGTAACATGCATTATTACATGTGAAATGAAATGAAAAACTGTTCATATTGTAGGTTAGATTTAAAATGATGTGACTAAAACCATGTATACAAACCAACATTCAATTTTCAAGCTTGTATTTATAGCTGGGTGCAGAAAATGATATGTACATCAGGACCACTTAAACTGCAAACAAGTTTTTACGTGTGTGTGTGTGGGGGGTGCACACATAAATAAATAAAAAGAGAAAGTCATGGAACCAAGGGACGTCAGTCACTTGACAACTGAGGCTTTAGGAGGCTGCCAGATCCAGTAGAGGTCAGATTTGGAGCAAATCCGCCTCCCCTACCTTCAAGGCTGGGTATTGTGTACCCAGGCCCGGGGGTGGAGTGGGATTAAGTTTTGTGGCAAGTTTGTCTGAACTCACAACAGAGTGAAACATGGAAGGAAAAGAACAACAGAGCTAATTGGAGGAGCTGAGCTGTCAGACCTCGCTGCCAACAAACACAAGAGGAGGACTGGCAATCAGCAGGAGCGATGGAGAAGACCGCTTCATTAAGGGTGATAGGACAAAAAGAAGGGAGGGGGAGGAAAAAAAAAGAAGAAAAGAAAGGCTGTTTAATTAAGCCTGAGCTGGAAGGTGATGCGTGAAGCCGGGCTGTCATCGTGCTGCGAATACTTTCACCTTTCTGTGCAGCTTTAGAAAAAGCCAGGCTCTGCCCCTCCAGTGTCAGCGGCACAGGGCTTAGTCTGCACAGAAATGCGATGAAGGATTTGGAGCCCCGGCCTATCAGCACATGAGGAAGAAAGGAAAAATTCCCACTGGGTTTTCAACCTGACGAATTCGACCAGGCATATATGAATGTGTTTTGAATACAAGGGCAGTGACCACATCTAATCTCTGCAAATAGAGAATCTCCACTCTTATGTACAGTTCCTTTTCACTGTAATTAGTAGAGTGCCTTTCTTCTTCTCCCTATAGAAGTGGAGGGTAATCCTTAACGAGTTCAAAACTCCAGGTCAGGGATAAGGTCCTGAACTAGAGGATTCCATTCCTGTAACTTTGCTGCACAGGGATACATGTGTAGGTACCTCACAATTTTAAACAGTAAAAACACCTTCATCACAAACCAACAAAGACCACAGACATAATGCTTATTGTTAATCAGTGGCACAACAGTTTGTTTACTTGACTTTGTTTCTTACAGTTATAATAGATACAAGGTTGGTTCCTTTCAGTCTTTCTCAAAACAGTCATTTAATAAACAGAGAGGCTGTTTACCGAATAATACTTTCATTACATTATTTTTTTTTTTAACTTATGAATAAAAGGCATGTATTGCTTACAAACCTCTTGCGTGACAATAACGCATGACTCCGGTTAGCTATGAGATAGCAAATATGTCAGTGAAATGCTAAACAGAAACCAGGAACCACCTGACTATTTTAGAACACTTCAAAACGTTGGCTTGTAGTCAAATTACAATACAATATAAAGTAAAAACGCAAGAAACAAATGTAGAGGAAGAAACATTACAAAGTTTCATCAAAGTTACTCCTAATCAATTATTCCATATTACCCAGGCTTCACAAATCTCTTATGGGCTACTTATTTGCTCCCTATGGTTGCATTAGCAGCTTTGTCTCACATTCAATTAGAACTGAAGAAGTCAGATAACTGTGCTGATTGAGTTCGGCCAAACAGGACATTCACTCCAGTATTGTTGCCTAATTAGGTTCAGTTGTGATCAGAATGACATTTTAAGATAGCCCATCCTTGAAATACTAAACTCAAATGCTCTTCAGTTTGGAGCCGATATATAAAAACCTCCTGCATTCCCTTAATAAAACAAGGATCGGAAGATACTGCTTAGATTCAGAATCTTCTCTTTGTTCATTCTACAAAAAACATCTTTACTGTGTTTTCTTGTAATATTGGGTTTTCAGGGACAAATATGAAAAAGGTAAAGGGCCTCATGCACTAAACAGTGGTAACGTGTTTTGCAAGCAGTAAGCCCCTTTACTGTGTGCTTTGTGCTTTACTGTGTTCACTAATCAGTGGCAGGCAACCTAGCACATGGAAGAAGTACCGTGTAAGAGTTGTTTAAATATAATGAATAATGTTAATGTGTGGAAATCTATACAAATTACCTCACAAAATATTTGACATGCAAACCTATTCATTTAAGGGCGCTAACTTTACTAGGTGCCTCAGCGTGTGTTAAAAGTACCGCTTATTGAAACCAGGTGGTGTCACAGAACCAGCAGAAGGGATGCACAGAAGAGCAAGAAGAAGAGTCAGGGAGAGAGTATTTCAGACCAGGCAGATGTTACAAGGGCTGTGTGATGAGGAGCAACTGTACACGGTCCGGCGTCAATACCATGCATTTGGTTACTACAGCAATGGGGTCAAACAAATACTGGCTTCACGATTGGTGAATTCCTCATACTGTACAATGACATAACATGCGAGTCAGAGGAGGGAAGTTTAAAATGGTTATTTAGACAGTGTTGATTTATTAGCTTGCAGTGGACGATTAACATTAAAAATGCAGACAGCTGACACATCAAAAAAAGCTAAATTCATTTCAACAGAAGCTCGCATTCAGAGCTACAAAAGGGGACGTTGCACGCAGATGGTGGGTTTCTGTTTTGCTCAACTTGTAACGTGTCTTTGGATTATCTAAGAAAAGGTACTATTGACAAACATCTTGACAGCGCAGTACATAAAAACATGAACACCAAACTTGAAGTTCAGGCTAAACAAGCAGGTCACAATCACAGGATTCTTTTAAAAAATCACAGCACGTGTAGAAACATGTAATGTCAGCACGTTTGAATTAGTGGAAGCCTTTGTGCAACAAACACACCGATACAACGGATGGTCAGAAATATTACAAAGTTTTTTTGCCTAACAGTGACACACTCTGAAGAAAGCATCGCCTTAAAGTGTACGCAGCACACATAGAATATTTAAATGGAAAAAATGAACAATTCAAGTCTGTTTGCGTTGTGTGCGACGAGAACACTAATGATAAAGGCAGCTGTGTTTTGTACATTTATTTACGTCCCAAAGAGCTTTCCAACTCCTAATTCTGAGGAGATTATTGCTTATTTAGTAGATACACTGGATCTTGACTTTGATTTCAATTGTATGTCTGCCTTTGTGACAATAGACAATGTAACAGAGGGGGAAACACTAGCTGTTTACGTCTGCTTAGTCATATACAATGTTCTTTTTTATTATTATTATTTTGTTAGGTTGATAGACTCCAGTGGCATATATATGTCATATCATTTACTAATAATTTGACAGTATCTGTGGTTTTAAAACATCATACAAAATAATTTCTGTTTATAAAGTAAAGCTTCATTTTTGTCATTGTAATTAACATACGTTATAATAGTTTACAAAACTCGAAAATGTTGGTGAATATGTCATTCAAGGCTGTTTTTAAAAAAATCTATTTTGTCTGCTTGTTCCTTTTTTTTTTTGCTGCCAACACAGACCATTTTAAACGACTCCTGTTTTCAGCAAAAGTTTGCTTAATTTTTAAAGATTGTTTCAATAGCGACTCGAGTTCCAATGTTACAATGTACTCGTACATCCTGGGATATATGAAAATTATGAGGCAGGTGTATATGTAACACTTTCGGCTATGTTAATATATTTATATAGTCACCATGTACTTGTGAAACAAATAGCTTTTAAATATACAAAAGCTTAAAATAGCTTTTAAATATACAAAAGAAACTATACATGTTCAATAAATGAACGTACACACAGCGGGACGCTGTGATTTGGGACAAGACCCCCGCCCTCCTCCTACAGGGGGCATTTATTTTGTCCTTAACGTTTCATTGAAGTTAATGTTCTCGCTGACTGAGCACCAAAAAGCCTTTCCATGCCACTTCTTCTGCCAATACATTTAGTTCCTAGTCTGTAAAGTTTAGATTCTTCACTCTGTCCTCCTTGGTCCCTGTCATTATGACAGAACCATACTTACCTTTTCTTTTGAGCACCCTTATATATAAATACACAGTGGCTTGCAAAAGTATTCAGACCCTTCCTATGGTGTTCCATTTTGTGAAATTACAAAATGACGCATACACATTTTTTTAAACTTAATATTATATTCAAAACTTGAATGCTTTGGTAAGTTGGGACTGCAGATAATAGAATAAAAGGGGTGTCCTTCACATTGAAGCTGGCCAGGGAGGTTGTACTGTAAGTGTATTTGACTGTCATAGTTCTTCTGGAATTTGTATACAATGAAGAATTTGCTTGAAAGGAACCCAGTCTGTTTCTCTCCTCCTTTCACTTAAGACTTTTTCATACCCCCCCAAACAAATTAGCACGGTCACAAATCTGTAACAAGAAACTCATCATTAAAGAAAAACTTTAAAATGACATCATAAACATCCTGTGTTAATGGATGTCTGCAAAACAATTAGTAGCTTTGAAAAAGAGAAAAACAGCAAGGAAGAGGTGTCACCACACCTCCTGCAAACAGCGTGCTACCTTTGTGAATGTGTGCCTGTGCCTCTGAAAGAAATCCACATGCTTACAGTAAGCGAGAAGCCAAGGTGTGTGAAGGAGCTTTCAAAACAAAACAAAGTACATTTAAAATAATGCTAGAAGAATATTTAATTAGGACATTCTTACAATATACAGTCAAACCAGCTCATGTGACCACCTTTATATAGCGACCACCTGGTCTAAGTGGCCAGTTTAAATTCCTCCCTATGATATGCTTTTATTTAACTGTACTATGCGATGTACTACTTTCACAAAATAAATAGTTTTGTAAATGCATTATCTAAATGAATGTTGTTAAATTACATAAATCTTTTGGCTTGTACAGTGTATGTAAGACATACATAATTACAGGAAAGCATGTCAGAGACAAATAGAAAATTCATAAGTTATGGGCCCTCTTTTAAGAGACCACCTGTCCCTTGAGTGGTCTCTTAATACAAGTTTGACTGTAAGCTAAAATACAGTAATGATAAAAAAAGTTACTTTAACCTGGTACTCATAATAACATGCTTGTTCCATATAGAGTAGAATGTAGACAAACCAATTGGGGCTGTGCAGAGAAGGTTTTAGTTATGGTAGTCTGTACCAAACTAAGGGGTAGATGTACTAAAGTGTTGCACCTGTAGCAATATTTGCAAACCAGTTGCAAACAAGTCACAAGTCTTGGGTGAAATATAGTAAACAAGCGCAATGCTATTTGCGACTTTTTAGGGAATGCTTGGGAATCACTGAAGTAATGTGTATGTTTGAAGTCATGGACCTCCCTCTTGATCAAAGGAATGACCTCCTTCTGAAATGCACACACGGTCGACTTGGAGTGTTGCATTCCATTGCTCATGTGCTCAAGTTCACCGTCCCGACAGAAGTAGAACACAAATGGGTGGAGTGTTGCCTGAGAATTGTCCCAATGAAATCCTTGGGCAACGTCTTGGATCACAAAACTAGAATTTTCTGAAAAATCGAGCAGACAGGTGGCTGATTATCTATCAATGTGTTTGTTTATAAAACACAACTAATTCAGGTTTTGGTAGTTTCAAATGTGTCACTGTAACAAAGAAATCAAAGTTCCACATACAAGTTCATAACCCCTCAGCTCCAAGCTAGTGCCACTGGAAGCACACCCTGTCAATTTTTACCCCTAGATCTAACCCCAGACAATGCAAAATTGAAGAATAACGCTAGTTCGGATAGGACTATGTGGTACTTTAGCCTCAAAGTGGCTACAAGCAATGTTCGAATGCATGACAAATGCAACTGCAAAAATCTGCAAAACATCCAAAATCCACGGATACCAAAATGTTTTGTTTGATTCTTGTATATCTCATGAGCATCTATCCAAAAATATCTTGATGTTGATGGTGATTTTTTTGGAGCCCCTCCACGTGAGTTATTTCGGCCTAAACTTGGTAGAAATACCAAAAATTCAAATTTCAGAGGGGGTTAATCCCAGTTGGGGACCAAAAGTGTTTCTAATTTGTAAGAGTAGTCCCTAAGGTTCTTACAGCAATACTAACATTTTTAATCACTTATCCCTCGTCTGGCAAATTGTCAAAACTGAGTTAGGCGCTCTTGGTATTTTTTTTCTCGAAAGCCATATTCATTACTAGTCGAACGAGGTGCTATACATGATGGAAATAAAAAAAGATTATCATTTCTGAACTCAGCGGGCCCCAAAACCCCAAGGTGAATTTTTCTAGCAAAATCTGTAACGGCTCTGGTTGAGTTAGTGTGGAATGACTCTATATCTCAAGCACACTATTGTACAATACAGACAACCAAGTATTGCGTTGAAAATAATGACCAGGCTTACAAAGATGTGTTTTCCTGTATGTCACAGCCATGCAAGTATAAACACAATTGTGAGCACCCCAGAGCAGAGCAGAGCACGCTGCCAGGAAGGCAGCTGTCCAGGGCATGAGTGCGGACAGCTAAGTAGTCACTCAAGATGCAGCAGAGACAGCAGAGCGGAAAAATACATCCTCACTGTCGCAAACGAGGCAAATGCTGAAGAAGAAACTGTTTCAACACCACATAGTTTAAACCACACCATACAACTCCCACAAGTATTGGCAGGCAACATCAAAACAAAAACATTTCTGCTGATGCCTAAATGAACACGTAAATAACCCAGACTGGTTATCTGCTTGTGTAGATTTCCCATTGTGTCATGGTGCTGAAATTTGTTTGTGATATTTACAAGGATTTTTTAAACTGGGATAAATGTGTTAGTTTGCAATTTTACCAGGATATTCTACGCACTTAACACATTTTTACATATAGGGCATACTTGTATTATGCTTTACCATGGTTACCTATGCTTTCATACACTTTGATTTGGTAACCCTTATTTTTATAAAAGGGGCTCTGAGGAAAATCAATAAAATATCCTGTGAAAATGAACATAATATATAAGTTTTCCAGTGGGTATATCATTATTCACAGATGTACGATGATAAACCTGTTCAGCACAAGCCTGACAAAAAGTGTTAGCAAATTCCAAGGGAAATATACACTTACAGTTTAAACAATAATTTATTCACACGCTTCTTTCATCTATCAGCATAAACGTTTAGTTTTGTTATCAGAAATGTAGCTAAATACTTAGGGACACAGCTGTAAAAAAGCTTTTAGTATGTAGACAGTACAGAGTGGCAGGGCCGTGCAGACCAGGGTTTTACTGTTAGTGGAGAGAGCAGGAAGGGAAGTCTTCGGTACTCACGGGCCGAGTGGAACGCTGGAGCTTTGGAGGGGGAGGCCGGGGGGGCCGCTGTTGCTCAGGCTGTATGAAAGGGTCACAGCAAAAACTCGGTCACAGTGAAAACTCAAAACATGAAAACATAAACAAAAGGGTGAAGACATGACATTTGTTTCTAATGACCAGAACAATAAAGAAAAAGAACAGGAGTATGTATGATGGATATAGAATGGATGAAGGGTAACTCACAAACCAGGACCAAAGGAAACAAAATGGCGGAAACACTGGTGGTGAACACACAAATGATAATAACAAAATATATTGGATTTTATGCAGCATATAGAAGAAACAAAAACAGTGTTGAGAAGACATGTTTTACAGAACAGATCTAATAATGGAACACAAACAGAACAGACAGAGGATGAGGAGCATGGGTTGAGGTGATTTTATTGTTGTACTTGGGCACAGAAACATTCAAACAGTAGAAATCATCTTGTGTTCTGTCTGCTTAATCTTAAAGCACTTGTGATCCATGTTTGTGATTTATAAAGTCACCAATTCTAACTTTATAGTTAATAGTAATCAAGTTTACGTTATTATTTACAGTTGTTGTACATCAACTGTAAGATTATAAGGCAGCTCCTGTAGGTGATGCACACAAAGGTCTTTATCGGTACCTACTATAGCTGTACAAATCAACCAGAAAGTCAGCACATGCAAATGACATCTAGATTGCAAGGTTGGATTTATATAAAAAGTAAAATGTATTTCAAGACCAAGAGAGTGATGTAACTGAGCTCATGTATGAGATGACCATGCAGCTTCAACAGGGAGCCCAGGGACAGGATCAATACATTGATCATATACTGACTGTACAGCTACATTATCTTGTAGTAGTGCCTCACAAACACTGAAGGCTCTACACTATCATGTTAAATGAATAAACCATGATTCCAAATTAGAGTTCAACTTCTGGCATTAAATATGAAATCTATTGTTTATAAATGTTTTATTTTGTATTATTTTAAACATGCAGAGGTCAGTTTTCAAAGGCGACTAAGGTGTTTAGATAGGTGTAACTGAGGGTTCTAGTGTCAAATTTCACAGGCATCAAACAGCACTTAAACACTTAGACATCTGAGCATTTTCATTTAATACATACTCGTTTACACATGCATTTACACATTTAAAATGAGCTTCATCTGCTGCTATCTGCTCCACAATGAGCACACTGGCTACTGTAATATGCTAAATAAATATTCCAGAGAAAGACACAGGCAAGACAGTAAAGAATAATAGTAACCAGGAGTTCCTTTCTCATACAGCATGATCATTCTAGACCAATAGAATGTTCAATAACTTACTGTAACAGAAGCCAGATCAATGTGTGTGTGTGCATGTATATATATATATATATATATATATATATATATATATATATATATATATATATATATATATATATATACCAGTTTAACCAGCCACTAGCCAGAACCTATATATCATATAGAATCAGAATATGAATGTATATTAAAATGTGAAGAGAGTAAGTAGCTTTAAATGGCATTCACTTACTTCTTGTACTGTTTCCTCAGCTTGTTAAGATGTTTGCAATCATTCTGAGTGCTTCATGTTTCATTGTGCAAATGCTCAGATATTGTGTTTTTGTGTATTTGGTTAAGGTGCCTTTACTACAAGTTCAGAAGCTGCTTTTCCGTTCTAGATGCCTGCCATAGACATAAGTAATGTAGGCTAGATCAGCCAAGGTGTATGCTAGTGTCAGTACAATCTAGTGCAGCGCAGTATATCGCCAGCAAAACAAAAGGAAACTTAATCCAAGGTGTCCAGCCACTAGATACCGTTGGTTCTTACAACCCTTTAGCTTCTCTAGCCTATAGTACATATATCTATGGAAAGTAACTAGAATTGAAGAGCAGCTCCTGACCTCAGGTAAAAGCACCTTAACACAGACTGATCAATACATAAATCAATACATGAAAAATACTGCATTTGTGTACAATCATAGACACACCGAATGACTGCAAACATCAGAAAAATCAAGGGGGGGTGGGGGGGTCAGAAAAATATAAGATTGACTTTGAAGCTACTCCCTGTGTAATATTCATTTACATCTGAAAACAGATCTTTCTGTGATTGCATTACATACAAAACAGTAACACTACTCTGATATGCCTTCTGAATTCTATGTGCATGACTTCAGAACTACTATACAGAAAACTACCAGGAGACCATGTAAACATGTAGTGAGTCAACACGATCAATCAGCCCATGCTTTGAATGATGTAATAAAGTCTCCTGTGGTCATGTTTCTGATCCCTTCCAAAGCTGTTCCTGATAAACCCTGAATCAACACGAATTCCTGATGAAGCTGTTGCTGTACAGTATGAGAAGCACTCCTGTGGTTTCAGCTTCACTCCAATGTGCAGCACCAGGAAAGAACTCCACTACGAGGGGGACTCTAAAAGCACTGAGTGTACACGCTAACCCTAAAGAGCACAATAACTCACAACGCCAACCTGCTTACAATACAAATTCTAACCTTAAAAAGTGTCTTGTGAGCATTTTCTTGTGAGTCATTTGGTCTTTAGTTCTGCGGAATAGAATGTGCGGGTTGGCACAATATATAGGAGTAGCAATCTGTATGCTTTTATAACAGGAGGATGGGGGAGAGGAGAGGTATGCATGTCAAAGCTAGTCTGGCATGGGGGGGGGCATATGATATCTATATTTTTTGTTATTATTTTTTACTAGGTAACTATAATGTTTACGCTTTCTTGTTATTTAACATTTTCTTGTTTAATATCCTATTGGGTGGATTTTGCATAATTATATCTTGCTGTCTCTGATATTTACCAGGCTTACATATGAACACCGTAGCTTATAACTCTTATATGTTGAATGTGTCAAGTGAGCTGGTTTAAATAAATGAACGCTATAAAAGCGCAGCTGTAATTTATATAACTGTTAAATTGTTGCCAAGCTTGACAAGGAGGCACACATCTGATGAGAACTGAGAACTGATTAATTTGTCCATCCAAGTACACGGAAAAGATTTCAAATAAGAACAAGGATTACATGTAATACTTCAAATGTGATTGATTTCTTATTGTGTCCGTGTGGTATTGGTTATATAGGTAAGACTTCAAGACAACAAAAAATTAAACAAAGTGAACATAAAAGTTCCATCAGAAGAAGTGCTCTTACATCACCAGTAGCTAGACACTTTCAAGAGTTTAAACACAATGTACAAGCATTGAAATGCATTGGTCCAAATGGGAAGAAGGGGTGGTGATATTAATCAAAACGTATTGAGACATGAGGCTTTCTGAAGTTATACACTTAACACCATTGCACCTTTTGGTACGAATGAGGAATTGTATTTAATCTCTTTTTTGACATGATAATAGTATGATAGTATGATAATGATTTGAGATCCTTAGTGCATTCCAATATAGAATAATGTGATTTCTGGTAACCATTCCTTTCCACATGGATATGCATCACTTTTTGTCAATTGTTGTTATAATGTATATTTCACTAATTCAGATACTCTTAAAATAGTTATACAATTGAACATATACATATTTTTTAATGTATAACTTATAGAGGGATTCTGAAATTGAATACGGCTTGTCTTGATTTGAAAATGAATGAATGTATATTTATAACAGGCTGATTTGTATGTATGTATCTCTTCTAACCTAATTGAAATACTTCATGTTTTTGTGAAACTGGTAACTAGTTTCCTATTTTTAGCTTATATATTGCAGCTGAAATTAGTTATTTGAAAATAATATAATTGATTACACCGTGTAACAATTTTTTTAAATTTATTTTTTTGTTCCTGGGTAGTAAGTGTTATTTCCTAATTGCTTATGCCTCAAAAGTATAGAAAATGGCTATTATTCCCCACAAACTTTATATTTATATATATTTTATATTTACAGTATAATAGTAAATCTCAAAACACTACTCACTTCTAAATCTTTTGTAGTCATTTTTGTATTACTTTAGTATAAATACATGTTAATTTGGATTCATATGTTGTTTTTTTCTGACTTTATGTGAACGAAAAGACACAAATTTGCCCGTTTTCCCATTGGAAATAGTGATATTTTGAAATATCACTGTCCTGGTCACAAAAGCAAAGTTTGTGGAGAATAATAGCCATTTTCTATACTTTTGAGGCATAAGCAATTAGGAAATAACACTTACTACCCAGGAACAAAAATTGTGTTACATAGTGTTATTTATTCTTGTTACTGTATGTGAGCTGATTATATGATAAAAAATAATTGACTGGTATTAACCTATTTATTGGTAAAAACATGTTTGTTTAAAATTTTATGCTTCTTAAGCTTAAAAAAATAATACAAATATGACAAAGTAATTGCTTCAATTTGCTTTTCTTGATGAGCGAGGACATCTAATGTGAAAGTGATCTAAGCAGAAACACAAATAATATATTAAACAGGTAAGTAATTAAATATTTAGAAAATGTAAAAAGTATTGCTTTAAACTGTTTCATAGCACCTTGAAACACTTAATATCACATGTTTTAATATTACCCTCTGCCTATAATCACCAGATTGAAATGTCCCGCCCAGATTATAAAGTCAATAAGGGACAAGCTCCTGATACACCACGTTGGTTATTATCCCAGTCCGGTTAATGTCACTCACATTTATCAGCCATCTGATTTCCACCTTACTAAATACGGAAGCATAAGATTCAAACTTTGAAATGCAAGAAAACTGCTGTACAGTATTGAAATGTTGTGACCCAGTCTAGCATACAGAACGGGTGTGTACAGCTTTCTTACATTGTGCATTAGAATGCTGTGTTATTTGCAGAATATTAATCTGTACATATTGAAACGATATAAATATATTGTAATCAACGCAATACCTAGTATTATACACCGTAAAACCATGTACTTGTTGAACTCCTGATAAGTCAGCTCTAACAATTGTCACAGATATTAAAAGGATTTGAACGTTAAAAACAAAATAACATTTTAATAAATGATTGAATCATATTTTTGTTTACCACATTCTTTTCTGTGCTATAGTTAAGTGAATGTGCTTGTCATTGGAACATATTCACGCACTTGTAAGCCATATTTACAGAACTGCATCTGATTTGCAGCTAATGTGTTGATGCAGCAGAACTTATTGTTTTGGTAAGGTCAGCTGGGGAGCTGAGTCAGAAAATGGTTTTAATTACCTGAGCTGTATGGATGAATGGGTGCACAAGGCCTGGCTGTATTGCTGATCACAGCTCAATAGCCACTCTGTGTAAATATGTGTGAACCACTTGAAATATGGTTTCAATAAATTACCATTTTTAATTAAAATCAAATTTCTACAATACTGCAAAATCTTTACCAAGCTAATTGGGACCAGGGGATGAAAACTTAATCAAATTATAACTGTACTATTGCTAAATCAAGAAACCAGGAATAATCAGAATACAATTACTATGTCTTCAAAGTGTTACTGTATTGTACAAAACACATTTGTAGTCATGAATCAAGTGAAGTAATGTGTTTTAAAGAAACAGGAGCTTCACTGCACAGAGAGACAGAGAGAGAGAGATTACTGACTGTGTTAAAGACTGTGACAAATGACTGACTTACATTTGTTGAATACCATAGTGATTAAGTGTGCATTGGATTCATCTGTATAAACTTTTTCATAGTTTTTTTTTTTTTACCTCACTTCTACCCAATTTGAAATGCCCAATTAGATTGGAGGGTCACCAGAAATAATTTCTAAAAACTCATAATGCCACATCACAAATTCATTTTGGTTTTATATTCAAAAATTGGGCACCTGCTCAATCATTACATTCTTATTTTTCACCAACAAAAAATGTATATATAATATATATATATATATATATATATATATATATATATATATATATATATATATATATATATATATAAAACAACAACAACAACAACAACAACAATAGAATACAGTAAAGACAGTCATTACTCAAGACAGAGATGGCATGCATTAAGTGGATTAAACCATGAGATGACAATACAGCATGTCACCCAGTGGCTTTTCCCTATAGTCTCTCTCCCTCGCTCAGTGTCAGTCAATCCTTCAATCCATGAGTTAATACTACCAGCTAATAGGTTAACAACTGTTTTTCTTCAGCCCCAATTGAAGAACATCCCAATGCTCTGGGAATATTCAAGTCTCCAATTTGTACCAACTACAGTCTGTTACAGTACCTACACTGGCTGCCTGACAGGAGTGACATTTCACTTTGCCGCTGCGAGCCTGGAATATGTGTGACATTGTTATTCATGCTGGTGAGCGCTCATGTAATGATTGTCTTACTGCAGAAACCCAGAGCCCTCAGAGTGCAAACAAGATACAAAGGTGCCATAGATCCCCATACCTTATTAAACACCACCTCCACCAGTGCCTTCCTAACGAAGAACAACCGCTAGAAAATCAGGTGCCAGAGATCCCTGAGCTTTATTAAACACCTCCACCAGCGCCTTCCTAACAAAGAGCAACCACTGGAAAAGCACACTATATCCTTAGAAAATACTGTTCAACTTTACCCCTTCCCCTTAGGATAAGATATAGCTATACACAATATAATTAAAGACAATACATACAACAGCACAGTGAGCTAATATCATGGCAATGCCTTCAGATGAGAAATGGCTCACTCATAACTATAAAAAAACAGGCTTTTAATTATTGTGGCTACAATAAACCAGTGGTGTGCAAACTTTTTAGATGACACCCCCCTGTCTTAGCATACATTTTACACTTGGCGCCCCATACATGGCAGCCATCATTTCGGCTCTGTTCACTGACACTCGCCATTCAAACATCATTTCAGGTTTCACTGCAATAGACGATGAACAGTGAGACAATGCATACAAAAAAGACTAAATATTCACAATTATCATGCATTTAATATTTTATAGTTTTGGATGAGTCACACCATAAATTCCACAATTTCAAATATACTAGTATAAACAGATCTGTTTGTTATAACTGGTCTCACTTCTCCTAACATGATTTAAAGATAAACCCGTTTCACTGTGTTTGTGTGTGAAATGGGACAGATTGTTTTTGCAAACTTATAGATGAAGATAAGAAGAAGAACAGTGAGTACATTTTTAGTTTGGCCACACTCTGACTGCTTGCAGCTGCCCCAGCGTAGGTCATCGTTTCCAAGTTAATAACATCATGATTTTAATGAGAAAGCCGACAGACACCAGTGGTTTCTTTTAAACATACTGTTAAATTACCTTTCTAATCAGACTAACAAGCTACCAAGGAAAATGAAATAAATAATATCAAGAAAACTGTTAACTAATCATTAAAGTACTAATCAGTAAAAATCGGTATAATTAATTATGTAGTAAGTCCACCCCCCATTTAGGCCACTTTTACTTGGTCCCTTGGCTGGCCTTAATAACATGATTGAAATCAGAGCTCGTGTTCTATAATGCCTCATGGTAATTGTCAGCCCAAAAGAAAAGTTTAGCCTCAGCTATGAAGCGTATGTGACAAGCACGTGGCTAATTTATGTTATGTAAAATTTTTTGCACTGTGTCAGCTGCCAGGTCTAAATCTCCAGAAACACTGACATGTAAGCCTGAAGCTCTCGCACACACCATGAAGCTTGAAGGAGAGTCCCAGCCTGGCATATGGCTAGGGCACCCTGAGGCTATCTGAAATCCTCTATTCAATAAATACCAACTACCATCAAATCTGCAGAAATACTATACCTTCCCATAGTGCTACCATGCACTTAAAAAACTCATGCAATATGAACTCTCACAGCATATCAAAGAACCTTCCGTGCACTGTACAAATTGTACAGGATAATCCTACCCCGTCTATACAGACCTGTGTTAAGAACTGCCTGCTCTAACCAGCAGGCACTATAAAGTGACCACGACAAGCAACGGTCTTTTAGCAATACAATGTATTATACAGTACAGCCAGCCTTTAGTTCAGAATTTCAGAACTGTAAAACGGTAGCATCTCACAATCACAATGCAAAACAATGTTTTTATTTATTTTAAAAATACTGCTGTATAATACCGTTACATCAAGTGACATTGCTATATGTTTAAGTAAAAGCACTAGGTACTATTCAGCATTTTTTATTTTGTTGTAAACAAGGTCTTAATAGCATATCAACATTACCAGTGGTCTCCCTTTCACAGGTACTTGTTTTGGCAATGTACTGTATAGTTTTTCAACTACATTACACTAAATAACTGGGACAATGCAATTGTCAGTGGTCAGCAGTAGTCAAATCCCCCATTAGCACCACAAGAAGAATGTATGCAGTGAATGTGCATTTTCATTACAATACAGATATCCAAACACCTTACTGCTAAAGATGAAATGATCTTTTGCTGAACGTGCTTTAAAGGATATCTGAACAGCAGCAACACAGGTATCCATTAATCAATTATTCATGAACACAATTTTACTAAAGATCTGTCACGCAAACATAGTAGGGACATTTACATACACCCCTGCTAACTGACGGGCACTGGCAACGTATTTAAATGAAGGGGACAGCACATGCAACATTTTACATAGCAGCTGCTTACAAATGACATGTTTTAAATAAAAAACACATACATTTTTATTGCTGTTGAAATTCCACATTACAAGTTTTTTTTTAATGTGAACAATAGCAGTTGGTGCTGCATTACTGTTGTTTTGTATAATATATAGTATAATTATATTTAAATACGTATTCAAATAAAAAATGCTGTTTTTAATGTACCTGTATTAAGTAGCCATTAGTTAGTGTGATCAGTTCACATATTGTATCCTAGCAACAATTGATTGTGAGCCTCACTTCAATGTAGAATGGCCTGAAGTGGAAGAGACTTTAAATGGTTTTTAAACCGTTAGTTTCTGAAGTAAAACAAAGAGAAAAACTGATACAAAAACATAAAGAAAGCAAGACAAAGAAATGTGTGATTAAAAATCCCAGCCCATCCCCCTTTTGCCATGTCACGTCATCCCTTGAAAACGCAGTGCAGGCCAGCTCTACAGACTCGCTTACTGAGAGCTGATTAGAAATGTTCAACCAGCAGCAAAGTGAGTCCCTTTCCGGCGAAAATAAATAGACTGTATGCAAATGTGTTTGTCACTTTGACAGCATGTCTCAATTAAGGCTTCTCACCACTCTGGCTAGGCTTAGTGAGCTGCCAGTGCACTCGTGAGCAGACTGCATCACTGATATGTGGGGCTCGACCCTAATCCCCATGCATGCATTTAAAAAAGAATACTGCCTTCCCTGCGCTTTGCCAGCAGAATGTTTTCAGATGTGTAAAACAAGTGACAAACGCTAAAAAAAAAAGCTTCTCATTTGCATAAAGAACCTTCTCCAGCACCCAAGATTGCTTTGACATTTACTTTCTCAGATTTAAAAAAAAAAAAAAAAAAACACATTTAAAATGTTGATTCGCTATGTAAGGCAGGCAGGCACAGCTATCTTACTGAAGCCTTAAAAGTTCAGTGACCCCCAAGCAAGAATGTGACAAGTTAATGGAATGAATTTCATAATTTTAATATCTGAAAAATAAAAGCATACAGAATCGTTAGGTGTTCCTGCTGCCTCCTCCCCCGGCTGTCTGCGGCTATAAAGAATGTTATCTTTACTTAAATTCAGGTAATAAGACAGCCGAGGCTTCCAATCTGACCAGGTTCAGCTAATAAATTAAGCAAGCTACAGTTTAAAATGTGGGATCCCTCATTCTTTGAAAAGGTTGTTTTACTGAGAAGCTAGACAGGGGACTGCGTGTATTTGTTAACAAGGCAAAGCGCACACTGCATTCAAGGACGCTGACAGGATGGGCACTTCTTCAGATAGTAAACAGCCGAGGCTGACAATCAAAGTCTATTGTCTGAATCTGGCTGTGTCTCCACAATACGGTGCTAAATTCCAAGTACTCATCTCCTTTTCAATAGGGTTAGTTTACCAGAATTCTGGGGGTTCAGAACAGCGAGAGCCCGTCTGGTCCCGAAATTTGTGACAACCACTTCACACATTACTTTATTGGGCCAACTTGTGAACTGGCACGTTTCAGTTGAGGTCACAAGTGCTCTGTAAGAACAGCCCGTATGACATTGTAGGTATTTTCATGTATTTTTAAATGTAGACTCACCCCTTGTTATATCACCCCTCGCTATACTGTGGATTCGGATATATCGCGGTCCTGAAGTTGGCTCCCCATTTTTACCGTAATTGCATATGCCTTAGCTTTAATATACATAGGCACTTAGAATTACTGTTTGTTTTATTTTTATATACAAAACAATTAAAAACAAAGTATTAATATCGCACTGTTGTTATTATATACACACGCATTGCACAATAACACAAAGCAAACTAAATATCTACCTGCTGAAGCGGTTCTTATTTTAGCCAGCAAGGTGTTCACTTGTGGCAGCATCAATGCGCTAGCAAAAGTCACCGGGCAGTGACATCAGCTCCCTAGCAACAAGCCTGTTGGGAGTTAATTCTTTCAATGCAACGGGGTTGGACATTTGAGAAAGGAGATGAAGACTCACGAAATTAATTGGAGACTGAGGTTGATGAGAAGCAGTTATCTTCCGCAGTACGAACTAAAATGGTGTGCTGCTTTTTATACGAAAAATGAGTAAAAGCAGGTTGCGTAGAGGACTTATACTGGATCGAGACACCCCCGATTAAAACGAGGGCCTGGTTGTACAGTGTTTGTTAGCCTATTTGTTTACCTATGGGTCTCTCGATTTATCGTGGCCCTCGATATATGGCGGATTTATATTAGGCCCCGACACCCATGATATATCAAGTGGGTGGTGTATTTTTAAAGCGCTTGTTGAAATGTGCTATCAACACTATGACCGGAAGACCTAGCCACACAGCAGGAGCAGTTCATGTCTGTGACATCACCCTTTCATCTTCTGATTGATTCATTCTATGAATCTTCTAAATAAAAGTGGCTGAGCAGCTCTGAAGAGAAGGGGAGTGCAGGGCCGACATACTGTTCATTAACAAATTAACAGTTAGTGATATGAATCCACAGAAAATGAGATTCCTTAACAAAATCACAGTCAGAGCCTAGAACTGTGAATTGTGTTTTATTTATGGACAAAGGTTGTGACAAAAATGTACATTCCTGACTTGAGATTTAAATGAAGCATTTGAGCCCGAAGGAGCCCGCTTCGTGCGGTTACATTGCCCGAGCCAAAGACTTCTAATAGTTTTATCCTGATTTTATGAAACACTAGTTTCTGTTGCTAAGTGTTTACCTCAGTATTCCATGAGTAATGTGGTTACATCCGTGGTCTTTTCAGGTTCTTTGGTTTAACCCAAGCGGAGGACCCTGTAGGCTATTTCCAGTTACAGTGTAAATAACAGTTTACTACAGTAGCGTGTTTAATTAAAATATTCTACTTACATGCAGCTGTTCGTACCCTGTTTTGTGAAGTGCTTGTTATCGATAACTCGGTAGGATTTGAGTGCATATTTGTTCAGCCAGCTAAATATCAGTATTTACTGTTAGGCTACTTTTTTAATGTGTTATTAGTAATCGTGCTGTTGTGTTCATAAAGTTTATTCAAAGTGCTGTCAGAGAACAGGTACATTTTGTCTGTGTTACTGGTTATCCGTTGAAATAAAGTTATTGAATGTCAGTCTGCATCCATTTGTTTTACAACTGAATAAAACCATAGAGTAGTTGCTATAGCTGCTGATTAACACTATTTTTGATTGCGTTTAAAAAATAAAACCAAAAAAAACTTTTGCTATTTTAAATTTAAATAGATACAGTAAGGACAGCTAGGAAGTAGACACTGACAGGCTGTGTTCAGAGTGTGTGTACAATAAGAATGGAGATTTTCTTCCATCAAGCAAGAAAAGGTAAATAATATCAGAAGCGAATACATACGAATTATGCAGTTTTTTTCATGCGGATTTCCATGGGTATAATTTAAGGCCAGCTATTTTTTTACTTCTGATACTTGAGTCCTTTTAAGATATACTTTCCAACTTTTACAAGTAGTTATCTAGAAGGATACTTTGACTTTTACTTATGTGATGTGCGTTATGTATGTGTGGCTGACTCTGGTGACAGTGTTTTTTTCAGGCAGTGTTTTGGAATGTACTAGTCTGTGCAGATTTTACAAGGTTAGCGCTTTTAGTTTCTCTCTAGCTGACAATAGTACTGAATTGGGTAGAGAGGTTCTGTGGAGTAATGGTCAAGGCATGCAAGCAAGTGAAGTACCCCACTGCGCTCAATCTAGCCACTGAATCTGCTGCCTTTGTAAATACATGCATGGTAAACAGCTGTGCGTCAAAATAAACTTGGAGTGAAGGTAAAATTAGGCAAAAGTTGAACCATTTTATTGTATTTTCAAGTCTAATTAGTTGTCCTGTTTTCCCTTCTGTTTAAGAAGTGAAGCACAGGCTGCCGCTGGCAGGGCTGCCAGCAGCCCGAGTACTCCCTGACAGCTGGAGAAATAAAGTTTTAACCTGTCAGCAAGTCTGTAGGAAAGAACAGTCAGTAATCCTCGAGCAAATTATGGGATGCCGTCTCCCATCAGTATATCTGTTTGCCATTATGGAATGGAAATAAAGTCATCAGACAGGCCTTGGAAACAGAATCTACACAGCCGACAGCTTTCAAGATGTTTTCCAATTAAAGAAAAGGAAACAACTGACTTTCAGTTAGTGTGACATACGTTACCATCATATAAATACAAATACAAGGCTGTTTTAATACTTGAGAATTACTCATAATTACCAAGAATTACATTATTAACCTTACGGATCGTCTCAGCCAATCCATGCCCACTGAAATCCAACAGGACTTCGAATCTTGAAACTTACAAAACAGCATTCAAGTAGCCCACATGACTCAAAAAAAACTTAAACACACATTTTGAGAAGTTCTGGGTTTACAATAGCAGTAATATTCTCCTCAGCGGCCATTACCTGTAGATAACTGTCCTTTCATTTAACAGGCTCCCCTTTATGTGCGGGACACCTAACTGTCATCACAACCAGTTCCTAGCAGGTATTGAGCATGATGTCAGACACTAATGCTTGAGACTCACAAGGAGAACGCAAGTGCACACGACAGTTTGTTAGCTACAACTACTTTAAGTCACAAGGGGAGGTTCAGCTATTTTTGTTTGCTGTAAAAGAAAATGGAATGAAAAGAGAGGAAAGAAAAAGAGAGCTCCACCCACCTGCCCAAAATGCACTGTGATTGGCCTGCGCTCTTCCCTCTGTTTGCCCTCCTTCCTCTCCGTCAACGGGGATGCGGTGAGCTTCGGCTGTGTTTCGTCCATCGCCGCGGAATAGCCATTCTCAGCGATATCCTGCATGGTAGGAAAAGGTGATTTGCTTGGCAAGGATAACTCTTGATTGAGGGTGAGGGGTAAGGAAGAGGTACTACGGGATAAGGCAGACTAAGCAGAGAGATGTTAGGAACAGACAAACGGCAATAACAAACAAAAGAAAGAAACAAAAAATCCAGTCAGCACAGCAAACAACAGAAAGAAGTTAGCACACGATTTACTAATGGTACATCATTGAACTGTAACAGTGTCCTGTTCAAGATAACACTTTCAAGACGTGTCTGTACGAAGTAACTAATGTAACCCCATTCCCACTTACAAACTGCTGCACAAGGATAACACAAAATGAAGACTGTAAGATGGAATGTGGTATCGAGCCTACTGTTTTTCAACTATTTCAGTAAGAACCCTTTGCAGTCCTATGTTGGACCAGATCCAACATTACAATTTTCCCTTTCCAGTCCGATGTCGGACCATGTCTGACATCATCAAAAAGACGTAAAACACAAGTCTCTAGTCGTTTTTTCTCCGGAAAAAAGCAAAGAAAATGTCAGAATGAATCTCATAGCCCCATGCACTACAGAGATAACACAGACAAAACAAAGGAAATAGCTGCTTTTCCATCCAGCGCTCAAAGAGTATCATGGACATTTACTGAGCTTTTATTTGATGTTATAGTAAAATAAAATAATAACTTGGATCGCATTACTGAGGAGTTTGGTGATAAAACGAGTGATCAGGAGAGGATTTATCAGTATGCACGTCTATAAAGAGGTATGTGAAAAATACAGCAAACAAGGGGTGGGGCTTGGCTGTAGATACAGTACTGAGTGTCCTTTTGCAATTCAATGCCTTTTAAACCTGTTTTACTCTGAAAAAAAATATTTTAAACCGCGCGTGTGAAAATAAATTGTACCTGACGTGCCTGACAAGCGCTGAATAAATGGACTGCAAAGGGTTAAAATGTATGGTCTATGTATCCCTGTTTTGGATCTGTCTCATATTTTATTTTTCTAAAACAAATAAAAAATATATATATTTTAAAAACTAAATTTGCAGTACTTTTTCCTGTATCCAAAGTAACTACCTCATGATATGGACTTGCTCCTGCAAGCCTGCAACTGCTATCTATACCCAGCCTTAGATAAGTACAACACAAAAGCATGCACTATCCAATTTGCTACCCCTAATGCTGCTGATACCAGGCTGCAGTGTGGAGATTCATTGAGGAATACGAATGTTTCCTTTAGTTCTGCAGAGACACTAAGTCTGATGCAGCAGCACACAAACACACACACACACACACACACAGAGGCAGAGCTCAGCTCACCAGCTCTCTTAGTGCAAGTATGTGAAATGCCTGACAATGAACGAAACAAAACACCACAAAAAGAGAAACGGAACACAAAAAATGGACAGATGGTAATGCATTTTCAAGTGCGCTAAACAAGACGACTTGACGTGCCTATTCATTGATTACATAATGCTTTTAAGGTGAGGTTTTTAATGTACTCGTGCATGAAGGAGCATGAGTAAAGCATAAAGAGAAAGTACCTTCTGTTTCAATCGATTTTTCACCTCCTTTATACCCATTCTGGCATGGTCCTTGGCCTGCAAGAAGAATTGAGCAGTGTTAGTCACACACTGAATTCATATTTCCATTTCTGACTGCTAGTTTGTTGTCTGCTTACCGAAATGTCCCGAATGCCAGAATATAATGGGACTCAATGGAGACAAACTGTAATACAAGTGGTTATACCCCACCTACTTTCACTTGGAGAAATAAATGCATACCATTACAAGACATTACAAGAAAATCATGCTCATTTTGTTATTGCTGAACTCCTGATGAGGTCAGCTCTGTTTATTGTCTCCATTTTGCTCAGTACCTTTCAAGGGATATAAAAGGGATAGACTTCTCTTTACGAATATCTAAATAGTTTTGAATATAAGGTTCAGACAAATTATCAGAATCAAATAACGTAATGATATAAAATGTTAGGTTATTATCATCAACCTGGTTCCCTGAAACAGAAATGTAACCATTACCGTATGGGTATTTACCTTTTAAACCCCAAACCTGAATAAGATGTATCAAAAACGACTAGAGACCTGTGCTTGACGTCTTTTTGATGACATTGAACTGGAAAGGGAAAATTGTAAGGTCAGACCTGGTCCGACACAGGACAGCAAAGGCTTGGCGTCTAGTGAGAAACAACATCCTTCATAGGTGGCTGAAGCCGCCAAGCCGCTTTGAATAATTGCCCCGCCAGGAAGTGAGTTCCTGGGTGGACCGAGTCAATTTTGACACGGCAAGCCGAAATGGCTGCCAGACAGACCACTTGGGCACTCTCCATGGCTGGCCACTCAAAAGCTGCATCAGGGTTGGAAATCAGAGTCTCCTGGATGACTAAGAGGCCACTAGGATACACCCCAGGGAATTATGCACAGATAAAAATCACAATTATGCGGTATCTCTGTACAAGTATGTACAAAGTAACAAAAGTATTGTGCAGTTTTATTGGGTTCTTCTCTCATACTGGATATCAAAATACTAAAACAAAACAAAAAAAAAAAAAACCTAAGTAGAAAACAATTGATTTTTGTTTTTTTAAACAAAGTCTTTCTAAATTCCTAGATTGAAATAAAGAAACACCAGCTCTTTAGGCTTGTCTTCTGAAAGAGAACACCTCTGGCCGGACAGGCCAAGATTATATAGTGAGTTTCTGCGCTCTGCATCAGCTGTATTTGTTACTGTATTTATGTATCTGAAAGCTAATGTTTTCAAATTAGGAAGATGGCCAGCTGTCGATGACCAAAACAAGTCAAATGTCAATTTCCCCTGGTGTTACAGTGTTCTGGATCGCATTGGGTGCCACTTTGATAGTGTACAAAGTAAAGCAAAGAACATATTTTACTCTCTCTTTTGCTGATATATTTGCAACATGGGACCTTTGTCATGACATTTGCTGGCAAAATTGATCAATGTTCCCTTTATCATCAGTGTGATCCAATATTTTTATCTATCCTTCGATGTTACGGCGATAATACTTAATATGACGCGTTTATGCGTGGTGATACACTGTATGTGTAAAATTACGCAGGCGCGTAATTACGTAATTCCCCAGAGTGTACTAGGAGCACCTTGGTCTGGTGCTTCCACAGCGGGAGCAGCACAAGCGTTGGGAAGGCATATAATAGGTGCCTCGGCCAATGGTGTGCCAAGGCATCTATTGCCAGGGGGTCCCCACCTCCTATTATGGCGGACCAAAGGGGGTAGTGGGTTGATTCTTGAGAGACAAATAGCTCTATCTCTGCTCTCCTGAAACTCTCCCAAATGAGGCTCACCATCTCAGGATGAAGCCCCCACTCTGAGGCATTGAGAACTCCTTGAGATGAGGTCCGCTGCCCAGTATGTCACCCCAGGCAGATGTACTGCCCATGGTGAGATGAGGTTCTCATGTGCCCACAGCAAAAACTTGCAGGGCAGACGATAGAGACTGGGTGACCTAAGGCTGCTGTTTCCATCTTTAGACAGTGACGAGACACTGTTAATAGGCAGGTGCGGTTCAATGTGGGCTGAGAAACCCTGGTGTTGCCAGGCCTGCAGAGGGCGCACTCACAGGAGGCTCAATGGAAGGGTCTGGGAAGCAGCTGCAATCAAACCCAAAAGTCTCTGGAATGTCGCTACGAGAGTGCTATGTTGAGCTGAAAGGGCTCCAAACAGGTGGCTCTTTGCATGATTCACCGTCACTGTCACGATTCATCGTCTAGCCTGATTGAACATTCTGAACCTCTTTCGGCTCAGATAAAGGTTGACCTATCTGAGGTCGAGGATCAGTCTGAGGCCACCATCTTGTTTGGGAACAAGGAAGTACCTGGAATAGAACCCTTTTTCCAACAGGAAGGGTCTATCATGCAAAAAAGTTAGTTTTTGTAGCAGAGCTGCTACCTCCTGAGATGCCACAGTGACGTCCTGTTGGTTCGTGACTAATGTAGTCACGACCCAAAAGGGAGGGAGATCGAGCTTGAATTACAGGGAGTATCCAGTGTGAACGGCAGTAAGCACCCCAATGTCTGTGGAGCATGCCAATAGTCCAGACGGCTCTCTGTGGCAGCAAATCCCTATGGTTACTGTTTAGCCTGTGGCTTGGCCTGCCACTTCTGTCTCTGCGCAAATCAGTGGAACCTATTAAAGCCTCTGTGGGCCGGTTCCGAACATCACCTCTAGCAGTCTTTGCCAGTCTTTATACTGTATATACTATGAAGTAGGGCTCCAGTATACAAAAAGCTTGGAGTTTCTCAGTATTAAACACAAAGCAAAGCAGATTCATTCATTCAAATTAATTCAAAACCAAAACAGCATTTGTTCCAATGCAAAGTTTGCACCACTTGAAATAAAACAAAGAATTAGCATACTAATACAAAATACAAGCCATATTTTCCCCAAAAGGAATAAACAGCTAATGCTTAACGACTATATATTTCAACCCATTCCAGCCGACAGTTGCAAAATCTGCACATCATTATTTTGTCACCATCAGCTGCATCCCCTCATGCTCAAATTCTTTCAGCATTTATAATTGTTATGCGCAGTTTAGGTATTTTAGAAACAAAGTCTCTTCTCTTCCCACAATTTTAATTCCTGACTCACTCCATTACACATCTGCGCAAGTGCTACACAGAGCTTCCCTTTCCCTTCAGACCGCGTCTATGGTAACGGCTGAGCCTTGACAACTATAATTTGTATTTAAAGTATTTTTCGTACAATGATTTTCATTTTATATGTTGCATTTCGTTTTAATTCATGTTATTCGTATTTGCGAAAAACACGGGGCTCTACAAATAACTAGAACTGTGGAATTAACACTGCATACATTCACTATTAACCACAGCTTTTGTTAATTTGTTCATTACAAATAATGTAAAGAGACTCTTTTAATGATTGAATTGGCGGTGGAACTGCTAACGTATAGATCAATTAATTAGACCAAAAAAGATTCCTAGCAGTAAGTTCTCCAGGCTCCGTCTGAAGCCAATCACTGCTTTCCCTATGACTCAAGTATCTTCAATGTGGACTGTGTTCCTTCATCTTCATGATCCGAAGTCCAGCATTGAAATATAATCAAAAGTGTTCAGCAATAGCTATAACAAATTTAAAATCTTATATATGTTTCCCATAATCTTTCCCATAAAAACATGCAGGATCTTCGATATGATGGTAATACAATTAGGTAAGAATTATTTCATTACTTCAGGAGGCTGTGTGGTACAGAAACAGGCTTGTAACCAGAAGGTCCCAGGTTCAAATCCCAGCTCAGCCACTGACTCATTGTGTGACCCTGAGCAAGTCACTTAACCTCCTTATTCTCCGTCTTTCTGGTGAGACATTGCTGTAAGTGATGCTGCAACTGATGCATAGTTCACATACCCTAGTCTTGTATCTTGTAAAGCGCTTTGTGATGGTGGTCCACTATCAAAGGCTCTATATAAAAATAAAGATTATTTTATTTATTATTATTCTTAGTTTACTAAAAGTAAAAATCTGGCAAAACAGTAACAATGGTTTTACAAGTATTACCACAGTTCCACAGCATATCAAATCATTGAATAGGTCTCAGAATAATCAACAGAAGAAACTTTAACACAGACTCTTCTCTGCAAACAAAGTCATCCTTAACTTCAAAATGCTCAGCTGGAATACAGTAGAGGATAAAGAACTAGTTAAAACAAAGAAAGCAGAGTGTACCACAAGGATCTGTGCGTGGACCCTTACTGTTCCTCATGGTTATGAATGACTTGCACCAAGATACACATTGTTACATTTTCAGAGGATACCAAACTTGGGGGAGAAGCTAATTCAAAGGGAACTGGACCATTTCTGTAACTGGGCAAGATTGCGGATAATTCATTTTAATGTTAACAAATATAAAGCACTGGACATTGGGTGTAAAAATCCATGTTATAAGTATAAAGTGATGGAAACAGGAGATGAGGACTTTGAAAACTATCTCAGGGTTATAGTGAAGTCATCATTATCTCACCAATCTGCTGCGCCAATTAAAAAGGCAACTAGAAAGTTAGGCTGTTTCTCAAAAAGCGTGGGCTTCAAGTATGGAGAGGTGATGCTCAGATCATGCAATGACCTAGTTAGACCCCACCTAGAACACTGTGTGCAGTTCTGCTCACCTCACTGCAAAAAGACATCATTGCACTGGAGAAGCACAGAGAAGGGCAGCCAGGCTGACCACAGGACTTAATAACATGAGCTATGAGGACAGGTGAAAATAATGACATCTCTTCAGCAAAGAAAAAAGAAGGGAAAGAGGGGACTCGATTGAAGTCTTTAAAATCTTAAATGGCAGAGATAAAGTTAACCCAAGACAATGCTTCAGATTTATTACAGAAAGGGAATAAGTGCAAGCTGAGTAAAAGCAAATTTAGAACAGAAGACAGGAAGCACTTTTGTACACAGAGAGTTATAAATGCAAGGTTAAACTGAAAGACATTGCAATTTCGTATACTTGTTTATTACAGTTTTACTAAAGAAAAAAGAGGAACATAGCATCACAAAATGTATTGTGAGACAACATTTCTGGTTAAACCTTAAACTATATACAAGAGACTTATACTTACAAATTTGTAGACTGTTTTCATGGCAGGGTTAGCTTTTGTTTTCACTGTATTTATAATGGCGCCACTGCCTTTCTGTCAATAGATAAAATAAAAAGAAATGTTTAGCAATATACAGTATTAGCAATAAGCAGCTTGCAGCTAATTTAGTCACCATTTCACCTTTCAAGTCACAGGCTTGCCATCTGGAACATGGCATAATGACCTAAGATAAAAGACAACAGTAGGAGGAATTTGAATTCCATTATTTATTATTCAAGCTTACTTCTTTGCCTTAGAGAAGCTAATTAAAGGTGCGTGCTGTAAAGATGTTTATACTGAGGTCATGGATGATAACGCTTAAACAAAAGGTTTTTAATGCAGGTTATTTTTCTTTCCCACATTCCTTCCTTCATTGAAATCCACTTAAATCCATCAAAGATGATAAGTCTTGTGCAACAAGTTGTAAATGTCGTGATGGTCTTGTAATTGAAATATCTGAAATATCTGTCACCACTTCAATTTGTCATCAAATAAAAATATTACATATGAAATTGTAATTATTTCTGCATGGATTTTTTATTTATTTTTTACCATTAAAACCAATTAGTACAAAATTTCTGGGACCCTGTCTTCTTGACAGAGGAGGTTAGTTCGTAGTCATCAGTGTTTGTCTGTAAAACATTATGATAACTAACGTTGCATTTCATCAATCTGAGGCAAAACTAGCAATGTTAGTTAAACATTCTGAAAAAAACTAAAACAAACAAACAAAAAAATGATTTTTCCAAGCGTTTACAGTACTGGATTGTATTAAAATAATTTCCCTGAAATTTCCAATTAATCAAGCAACTCTATGAACCCTAACTCTAGGATTTGTATCAAGATGGAGGCTGGGCTCGAACCGACGACCAAGCAGACTGCAAGCATTTTAAGCACCAAGTAAGAGAGCCAAGCTCGTCTGCAGGTGTGGTTCTAGAGATTTTAACTTCCTCTCACCGACAGGGGTGTGAATCTGTACCGGCATTGCATACTCTTGCACTTGCTTATTTACATCACTCTATTGTTAAGTTTCTTTTGCATTCAACCTTCTCCTTGCTGAATGTCTGGTTTGTTTGTTTTCCCATTCCTGTCGTAGCTAAGGAAGCAAACGTTTGAAACTAGATCACCAAGACCTATATCCACTACTTACGTGTGCAAATAAAGAAAGACAGACAGGTATCCAGTTTCATCATAAATGGCAAGCGTTTCTTAGATATGTAAAAATGTCAGTTTAAATTATAGACTGATGGACAAACAGACTCCATTTACCCCTGATTACGATACACTAATTCTTGTGCTGCAGAACATCCTTAGCAAGTTTCATCACAAATAGACAAGTGATTCTGCAGATCGGAGTAAAATCAAGGTCTTTATAATACCTGTGTCTGGTTCCTCTGTATCCCTTTAATCTACTCGAAGTATAAAAAACACTCTGCAAAATGAACACCACAATTCCTTGTTACTTACTCATTGTGTGCCGTTTTCTTCTTGATTAATCACAACAGCAGGTAAAGAGACAAAATACACCACCACCACGGTGTAACAGATTTGGGTGTGAGCTCAGTGTTTGTACCTAGTATACCTAATGCACTACTTCTGCTGTTTCATCGATTGTGCTGATAAAGCAATCAGAGCCAGTGGTGATCAATTTCACAACAAGCTCCACACCGCTAATAAAGTTTCGCCAGGGACCTGAGGCTCAAACATATGGAACACATCGTCTCTTTAACCTAAATGCTTCTGGCAACCCTATGATCCACTTTCTGGAGAGAATATGCAGAACACAATACAAAATAGTGGGATGACTGGCGGAGCTTATAAATGTCTTGGGTTAACACCACTGGAGGCAGACTAGGGCTTTGTGTGATTATTTAAATGATCAGCGGCTGATGTTAAATACACTGCACACACTTCAAAACTTGCCAGTGACAATACGGTGGCCGGTGGACTGTTTTGTCATAAGGAGATCATTATACACACACATTCTCAATACAACATAAAGGAAAGCTGGCTTACCTTCACTGTGAAAAGCCACTGATGGTAGGTTTTATCACTGCCTGGAAGTCAAGACAAAGGGAAGTTGTTAAAGATCAAGATCACGGCATTGCAGCTCCACTCAACATAGTACAAAAGCTCATTGTGTGTATGAGAATAACTACGGCATTCTTTTTTATACTTGTGATGTAATGATGATAAACGCCTGGGTCTGAGATTTTACAGTGTACTGTAATTATCCAAGTAGAACGCGCACCCTTTTAGAAGTTTTAGGTGCATTTCTTTGTGTTATGTAGAGGTTGCAGTCTATATCGAAGGTATGTGGTAAATTTGGGTTGTAACATTCTGTATAGTATAGTATGGCTTTTTTATTGGCGTATATACAAAAGGTGTGCATTATACAATAGATGCGTGTTATAGTCGTACCATTACAGAAGCTACTACTACCCACTCTGCAGTCAGTAGGTATCTTGTATGATAGCAATTTGCCATATTAGCAAGACTTGCCATATTAAACACAATTAATCTAAGGTAGGACAATGACATTGGCAACCTCTGCAATTTAATTTTCATAGTAACTGAGTAAGTCAGAATGTGTTGTAATTTAGAGTTTAAACATCAACCTGACAGGGATTTGCTTTAAAGAATTGTGGCTGGAGTCTTGGAGACAATACAAAGAGTTTCCTGTCCAGCCTCCTTTTAAAGTTGTGGGTCAGGAGCTACTTATCTCCAGCAGAGACTGACAGTTGTATTGCTTTGTGTGACGAAGCCCACTGGGGAACTGTGATCACCACTGACATGACTCGTTTTATATGTATATTTAATACAACACAACACTAGTACAGTAAATACTAGTTCATGCTCATTTTGTTTAGCATTCACTATAAAGCCCTATAAAGTGGCTGTATGCCTATTTTATGCTACTACTGTATTAGACAAAAAATTTATATTCAGAGTGCCATCACTTAAAAGTTGTGAGGCAGTTCTCTCTGTTTTTTAACATTATGCCAATATCAGGAGCCGTCCTTGAGACCCTATTGAGCAATGCAATAATTACAAGTGTCAGCTATCCTAGAGCACAAGTATGACTTACGGGGGGGAGGGAGGTCTTCATAGGATCTGAATATAAATGTAGTGAAAGGCATTTCTAATATGTAGAACCAACCACGGAGGTCATTTATTCCCTGTATGTAACTTTTACGTGCTCATTAACATCCTACTCTTCTTACATTAGCTGGGGCGAGGCTCATGGTTCTAGCAAAGTGCAGGGACACATTTAGATTGCTCATTTCTTTAATGTTGTGTAAGACTCTACTATCGCACGTGTGTATGTATGTATATGTATATATCTATATTTATATATACTGTACATTTTTAATGCATGCCAAGTTTAATGTATTAAATGGAGCACAGATGAGATGTTAGGGCATCCAGTCAGAAAAGGTCAGTTTTCGTGGTTCAGAAGTGATTTTGTGCAGGACATAATGAGCAGGAGCTAGGTTTGTTAGCTAGCTATTTGATGCAGATACTACATAAGTTAAATGGGCCATTACCATTCACTATCATATGCAGGGAAGTGAGCCAGTGACATTTATTCCTTTCAGATAAGGGCAGGGCAGATCTTGATATGGTTTGCATGAATGCATGCTACTGTAGAAACAGCCCAGGGCACATTTCTATTACACTGTAGGAAAGATACAGAAATGCTGGGAAGAATGATGGCTTTTGATAGCTGTGTGCTGTCCAGCCACTAAATATAGTTGTTTTCAAATTATTATTAATGGATTAATGAATTCTGGTGCAAAGCGTGTTTATCTACAGAACAGAAGAAGTGCAAGCTTCCCAGCTGAATATTTTCTGCAGGCCTGAGGGAGGGTGAAGGAGCATGTCCGTCTCAAAGCTCATCAGACATGCCGGGACTGCCTTAGTGTGGAATTGAGTGGTCGTTTTGTGACTAAAAAAAAAATATGGAACACTACATTATACTAAAGTAAACTTAAATGTTTTGGTCATTACTGTAGAAGGACTACTACAGTGTTTGTTATATGTGGGGACCTTCCGAACAGCCTACACTGCCATTTACAAAATTACTAAACACGTCTTCAGAGGAAACTTGAAACTGAAATGGTGTAAAACTGTGTCTCTGACCACTACTGCAGACCCCTAATTAAGACCAGGGAAGTATGGAAAGTGTGACTTGTCAGTGAAATGGAGATGTTGGTGTTGACAATGAGACCAGCACGACCCCATACCCTATGGTGCTGTACGCGCATGATGGTTGCTCTCACACTCGCCTTCTTACCTGCATATTCTCCCATGTTGATTTCTTCCTCAAAGACATCACTGAAACCTTTTCCAGAGTTGAGAAGATCCAAGCGTCCGTCAATAAACTTGGAAGAAAGGCAAAAGAAAGAGCTTCCCATTGATTGAAGGCATATTGGGGTCTAATGAACCGATCTGAACGGTGACAAATCTAAATATTGCCGTTGATTAAATCATTAAAAGTGTGAAAACCAACACCTCTAACCGTGTGTGTGAGTCTCTTCAGTGTATTTTTGTCTGAAAGTAAAATGTTAATCCTTTTTAATACTTAAACGGAAGCAGTATTTGGATACTGTGTAGATCAACTGAATATAAACTATCATGTCTTAAACACTCCTATTAAATCACTTCAATACTTACAACCTGAACCTTTCACGCCCACACATCATGCTCTGTGAAACTGTGTACATTTGGATTTGAGACTGAACTATGACTGTCTTGTTAAACAAGAACAAGAAGAGTTTCTATGCTAATATAGCAGGTTTCATGGGATCACATAACATACTTAGCGTTTCATATTTTTGTTTCATCTTAACACACTTTTCACTGGAAATTTTATTTTACAAATATTAAAATAGGTATAAAATCAGTAAAAATGTGTTAATTTAAATTTAAAAAATGGGAAATAAAATTCTGAGTATACTCACTTTACATGTGGAATAGAATGCCTAACAGTTCAGTTCTGGTTTCTGATTAAGTTTAATGTCCCTGGCAAATTTTGCCTTGTATGATGAAGCAGAATCTGTGCAAGTTGAGGCCACATTTTTTCCCAAGTTAGCTGGTACTTTGCGAACATTTGGGCAATCGCTGTGCTGACAGAACTAGCATCTGCAGAAGGTGTGAATGTGACAGCAGCACAAAGCAGCCAGGTTTAGTCGCCTTGAAATCATAAGAATTAAATAAAATTCACAGAACTGGGTGGTGCAAGCCATCGGAAGACACGTTAAAAACCACACAGGACATTTCCATCAATGCGTTTCATAAGTTTACCAACTAAAGCATCATCATTTTCTGTCAAATATTTACAAGTAAGATTGTTAGGCAGTGTTTACCTGATGTGATGGACAATCACATGAAGTCACCACACCCCTCTGCAATAAACAGTGGCTGTCTAGCAAAGCACAGCGCTCTGACAAACTCATTAACATTGATTCTGCGTTCTTTTATTAAAGTGTATGTAAAAGCCGCAGAAATGGATTGCTTGTCTCCCAGTTCACTATCTTGTTTTATCTTAATGTCTCGTTTACTTTCAGTATGTTCTTTAATTCTGTCAGCGCAAACATGTACCTCAATGCAGCAGTATTTGCAACTCAATGCATGCTCCGCCTCATCTGGCCCACTTCTGCTACTTGGTTTGTTGTATACTTCGAAACATTAATTTTCTTTTTAATATTCATAGACTGATTTACGTTTTCTCCCCATTCCTCATCCACTGAAAATATAATATTTTCATGTAAGCATTTCAATTTAGTTTTGATCAAGCTAGTTAGTACATCCTGCACTTGCCACAATAATCGGACATTGATTGACCATTGGCTAACAGAATCAGGTGATAGTGTGTTTGTGAAGCAACAGAGAACCAATCATGTGCGGCGTTTCAATGTTATTTGATCCTCTGAGGTCTAAATGTATCTACTGCATCCTAGGTCAGTGTAGGGCTGCTTATTACAATGTAGAATCAAAATAAAACAGCATTTTAATCAAAATACTGTGTATTTCCTAGAAAATAGTACCGTGAAAATACTGAACAGCAGACAAAAAAAGTCTATAAATCAGTAAAAACCGAGGTTCAGTTAAAACAAACCCTGTAATTGTTCGGTAAAATTCGGAATAAACCTACAATGCGGAAAGCTAAACAATTTTATTGTAATCTGCAAAGCTAGATCAGTAACATTCAATCACTTACTAGAATATATTTCTGATGTGGATAATCCAACAAACACACTTAACAAAATTCTACTATACATTATGCACTTGCTGCAATCCCATCCCTGCAAGGGTTCAGGATCATCATTTTGATTTTGGGATGAAAAGTAGTGAAAGCTTGAACCTTTCCAGTCCTGCCTTGTTTAGAGCTCTGAAAGTACCTATTTACTGTACCAACATATATGTACATTTTATTTGTCCTGTTCTCATGTAGACTCAATAAAGTTCCTTTCTTGAATCTCACTGTTGAACTTCATTCTTCAGCTTGAGAACAATAATATAGGAATGAAATGGTTAAAGTGATTGTAAAAGTCATTAGCCCACTTTGCAATGCAATTAAAAACAGCAAAAAGGTGACTGTGTGAGAAACATACATATTAACTGCAAACTTGTACTGTCAACTGCACAGTGCAACCCACTTGCTGTTTGTTCTTATCTGTAAAGCATCAGATTGGGTTTCTTGCAAAAATAATAAAATGGGTTGTCCTTCATTGCCGAGCTTCACCCGCCTCAGGGGATACTCAGGCTCCATAGGGGATAAAACATTCATAAAGAAACATTCCCCCGCTTACAGGCTAGCTTAGTGCCTGTATTCTGCGCAGTGAGGGGCGTGCTTGCCCGTCATTCTTACCTGTTTGAATAACTGGAGTTGAATGGCATTCTGCAGAAACTGCCTCATGGCGCTTGACCGATGAGACACAAAGGCTTCTTCACTGAACGTTATTGGTTCCTCCTTAAAAAGGAAATAAAGAATGAGTTATTTATGATACTACGAAAACCTTCCTTTTCTACACTCTCCTCAATATAGGGTTGGCACAAGGACAGCTGGAGTGAACTTGACCCAGCCTGACACCTGAAGAAATCTAGCAGAGTTGGGGCCCATTCCTCCAGCCTGAAGTTGAGTCATTAAGGTAGATGAGGGATTGTGGCCATGAATGCAACATTTATGTTCACCCCACACATTTTTGTTTACAAAACTGTTACTGGGTTTCACCTAAATTCAAGAGCAGTTCTAGTTGTCTGCCATAGATAAAGGTAACCTAAGCTTTATCAGTGGATTGCCAGCACTGTGTATGGTAGTGATAGATATAGGTGAGCTACGCTATATCAGCTGATAGCCAGCACTATCTATAGTAGTGATCTGACACTTTTTGGATTAAGTTACCTTTTAGTTTTCTGCAATATATATATTTGTGCACCAGATGGTGCTGATGCTCACTAATATAATGACACATTAGCAAATCTAGCCTACATGTGTCTATGGCAGCGAAACCAAACTCACAAGTCAAATAGTCCATGGGCCAAGATCAGAAATTTTCAAGTTGGCTGCACCAGCTTGGTATATTCTGAAATACTGCTTCTGAAAATGCGTTTCTTTTTTTAAATTAACTTTCTGAGATGGATCCAGTTTCACCAAGCTACAAAATTTGAACTTTTACAAGATCAGTCTACTTAAACAAGGGTTATTTAACATGTTTATAAACATAATGATGCTACTTATCCTGATTTGAGTTCTTTTATGCTGTATAAACTGCATGCATGGTCAAACACTGCAGTCGGTTGGTAAGTAAAGATAGTAAAAGCAGGATGCTGGAGTCAAGCTCTGGTTTTAAACAAAAAATGTGTACTTTCATTAATAAAGCTCTTAATATTGATCAATTAATTTAAACAGTCTGGTCCCTTAAGGCAGTATCAAGATCAAAATAAATAAAGGAGTCACAATCTATGAAACAGATGTTGTCATCCAGTTCCAAACCAACATCAAATTGTGAATCTTCTTTTTATACAAGTGTGTGCGCGCAGCTGATTCAAGGTCATCCATCTCTCCTAGTCTTTACTGGGTTGTAAGACTATCTGACTGTAAGGAAAGGTTTTACTGTATGCTGCACCCAAACACAGGCACCTTTCAGTTTAGTTTACTACTGCAAATCTTTTTGCTATTCTCGAAACTCAGAGACCTCAGCAACTAAGCGCATTAGGTATGTTCATTATGATTTTTTTTTTTTTGTTACTAATGGAACATTACTGCAGGTATAGTCTACCAAGCATGTGCTTTAGCAACACAATCAGATGTTTTGTGATTTCAAAAAGCTTGCCACCAAAAAAAAAACTACTAGAATACACTGACCTGCATCCACAGTAGAACAGTGCAAGCATGACTTCAGTACACAGGTATGGTATGTACACACGGACTGACGGACAGGCGTCTCCAAATTACCCCATGTTTTGATACCCTCTATGATTAAAGAAAGCCCTTTCAGAGCAGCATCACAATTCTCTGGATATATGTAACAATGCATACAAGCGGGTTAACTGTAGTTAGTGTAGTGTTAATTTTGCAGTTTGTCATTAGCCGACACAGCAGGCAATATTTACAGAAGACCAGATGCAGTTATCAGAAGTGCACTTGGTGTCATATGCGTTAAAAAGCTGAAATCATATTTCATATTCAAGGCTCCTTTGGCACTAAGTCTAAAGTCCTAATCCTCGAATTTGAAAGCCAATGGCCAGCATCTATTAAACTGCCATCTGCCCATAACATTTTGTGAGACAGCAGGAAAGGTCCTGTGAAATGTAAGCATTAAGCCAATCACAAAGAGGAACTGAATCCAGCACCCCACAAACAAAATACTTGAAAGTGGCTGGATTTTAAAAGGAACTGACATTATTATTCCTAAAAAATAATAATAAAAAATATACAGTGCCGCGAAAAAGTGTTTGCCCCCTGTCTGATTTTCTGCATTTTTGCACATTTTTCACATTGAATTTGAAATCTTTTGTGGGTTGTAGTAGTAAATAGAGGGAGTCTGAGAGAAAAAAATGACACCAAAGTTTTGTGCTTCTTTCATTTGTTTGGTGTGCAAGGTAATCAAACATGCAATCTTGAGGTGTGAAAAAGTTATTTCCCCCCTAGTTAACTCAATCCAATTAAAGGGATAATTAGGGTCAGCTGTTTGAATACTTTGGTTAACAATCAGGCCTGGTGGGCCAGCCCTGCTCAATGTAAATCTGACTAACTTTGGCCCTTTCCATCAAAGTGAAGTTGTCAGCACACAGGTTCTACAAGCACATCATGCCACGATCAAAAGAAATTCCTGAAAACTTCTGAAAAAAAAGTTTTTGATGCCTATCAGTCTGTAAAGGGTTACAAAGCCATTTCTAAGGCTCTGGGATACCACCAAACCACAGTCAGAGCCATACTGTCCAAATGGAGAAAGTTTGGGAGAGTAGTGAATCCTCACAGGAGTGGCCGTCCTGCCAAAATCTCTCCAAGAGAAAGGTGTAAAATCGTCCAGGAAGTCACAAACAACCCTAGAAAAACATCCAGGGATCTGCAGGCCTCTCTCACCTCGGCTAAGCTCAGTGTTCATGACTCCACCATCAGAAACACACTGGGCAAAAATGGGATTCATGGCAGAGTAGCAAGACGAAAACCACTGCTCACTAAGAACAACAAGAATGCTCGTCTCAAGTTTGCCAAAAAGCACCTGGATGATCCTCAAGAGTTCTGGAACAATGTTCTATGGACAGATGAGGTAAAAGTAGAACTTTTTGGCCAAAACGGGCCCTGTTATGTCTGGCGAAAACCAAACACTGCATTCCACAATAAGAACCTCATAACAATGGTCAAGCATGGTGGTGGTAGTGTCATGATTTGAGGATTCTTTGCTGCATCAGGACCTGGATGACTTTCCATCATTGAACGAACCATGAATTCTGCTCTGTATCGGAGAATTGACCGAAACACACAAGCAAGTCTACATCAGAATGGTAGAAAAACAAGAAATTTAAAGTTTTGGAATGGCCAAGTCAAAGTCCAGACCTAAACCCCATTGAGATGTTGTAGCAGGACCTGAAACTAGCAGTTTATGCTCAAAAACCCACAAATGTCACTAAGTTGAAGCAGTTCTGCATGAAAAATTGCCAAAATTCCTCCACGGCGCTGTGAGAGACTGATCAATAACTACAGGAAGCGCTTGGTTGCAGTTATTGCTGCTAAAGGTGGCGTAACCAGTTACTGAGTCTAAGGGGGCAATTAAACTTTCTTCAATAAACACATGAAATAAGTATCAAAATTTTGCGTTATTAGCTCACTCTGGGTCCCCTTTATCTAATATCAGATTTTGGTTGAAGATCTGACAACATTCAGTGTCAAAAATATGCAAAAAAGTAGAAAATCAGACAGGGGGCAAATACTTTTTCACGGCACTGTATATATAAAGTCATCATAAACTTAGGATACTTTGGACAAAAAAGAAAAACTTTATATTTTTAGGAACAATAGTTTTGCTAAATCAAAAAAATATTGAAAAGTAAATCACTTCAAATGTAAAGTTCTTGTTTTTTTTTACTGCCCTGTTGCTTTTTTCATAAAGTTTAGAAACATTCCAAAAGTTTCTAATTGCTATTATTCAATTTAAACTACTTAATTTAAACTCCACAAGTAATGTTTGTTTGAAATAAAAACATAAGAACATAAGAAAATTTACAAACGAGAGAAGGCTACTAGGCCCAACTTACTCGTTTGGTTGATAGTAGCTTAATGTTCCCAAAATCTCATCAAGCAGCTTCTTGAAGGATCCCAGGGTGTCAGCTTCAACAACATTACTGGGGAGTTGATTCCAGACCCTCACAATTCTCTGTGTAAAAAAGTGCCTCCTATTTTCTGTTCTGAATGCCCCTTTGTCTAAACTCCATTTGTGACCCCTGGTCCTTGTTTCTTTTTTCAGGCTGAAAAAGTCCCTTGGGTCGACACTGTCAATACCTTTTAGAATTTTGAATGCTTGAATTAGGTCGCCACGTAGTCTCCTTTGTTCAAGACTGAACAGATTCAATTCTTTTAGCCTGTCTGCATATGACATGTCTTTTAAGCCCGGAATAATTCTGATCGCTCTTCTTTGCACTCTTTCTAGAGCAGCAATATCTTTTTTATAGCGAGGTGACCAGAACTGCACACAATATCCAAGATGAGGTCTTACTAGTGCATTGTACAGTTTTAACATTACTTCCCTTGATTTAAATTCAACACTTTTCATAATGTAGCCGAGCATCTTGTTAGCCTTTTTTATAGCTTCCCCACATTGTCTAGATGAAGACATTTCTGAGTCAACAAAAACTCCTAGGTCTTTTTCATAGATTCCTTCTCCAATTTCAGTATCTCCCATATGATATTTATAATGTACATTTTTATTTCCTGCGTGCAGTACCTTACACTTTTCTCTATTAAATGTCATTTGCCATGTGTCTGCCCAGTTCTGAATCTTATCTAGATCATTTTGAATGACCTTTGCTGCTGCAACAGTGTTTGCCACTCCTCCTACTTTTGTGTCGTCTGCAAATTTAACAAGTTTGCTTACTATACCAGAATCTAAATCATTAATGTAGATTAGGAATAGCAGAGGACCTAATACTGATCCCTGTGGTACACCGCTGGTTACCACACTCCATTCTGAGGTTTTTCCTCTAATCAGTACTTTCTGTTTTCTACATGTTAACCACTCCCTAATCCATGTACATGTGTTTCCTTGAATCCCAACTGCGTTCAGTTTGAGAATTAATCTTTTGTGCGGGACTTTGTCAAAAGCTTTCTGGAAATCTAAATAAACCATGTCATATGCTTTGCAATTATCCATTATCGATGTTGCATCCTCAAAAAAATCAAGCAAGTTAGTTAGACACGATCTCCCTTTCCTAAAACCATGTTGACTGTCTCCCAGGACCCTGTTACCATATAGGTAATTTTCCATTTTGGATCTTATTATAGTTTCCATAAGTTTGCATATAATAGAAGTCAGGCTTACTGGTCTGTAGTTACCTGGTTCAGTTTTGTTTCCCTTTTTGTGGATCGGTATTACGTTTGCAATTTTCCAGTCTGTCGGTACCACCCCTGTGTCAAGAGACTGCTGCATGATCTTGGTTAGCGGTTTGTAAATTACTTCTTTCATTTCTTTGAGTACTACTGGGAGGATCTCATCCGGCCCAGGGGATTTGTTTATTTTAAGAGCTCCTAGTCCCTTTAACACTTCTGCCTCAGTTATGCTAAAGTTATTTAAAACTGGATAGGAACTGGATGACATGTGGGGCATGTTGTCAGTATCTTCCTTTGTAAAAACTTGTGAAAAGTAATCATTTAATATATTTGCTATTTTTTTTCTTCATCTATGATTTTGCCATTTGTATCTCTTAAACATTTAATCTCCTCTTTGAATGTTCGCTTGCTGTTGTAATATTGGAAAAACATTTTGGAATTGGTTTTAGCTCCCTTAGCAATGTTCATTTCTATTTCTCTCTTGGCCTTTCTAACTTCCTTTTTGACTTGCGTTTGCAGTTCTGTGTACTCTTTCTGCGTACTTTCTTTTTGGTCCTTTTTTAATGCTCTGTAAAGTGCCTTTTTTCACTGAATATTTTTTTTAATTGATCTATTAAACAATTTTGGCAATTTAGTTTTACATTTAGATTTGTCTACTTTAGGGATATAATTGTTTTGCACCTCTAGTACTACATTTTTGAAGAACAACCATCCTTCTTCTGTGGGTGTTTTCTCTATTTTACTCAAATCTACTTCTGTAAGTCTCTGTTTCATACCTTCATAGTTTGCTTTTCTAAAATTGTAAACCTTAGCTTTAGTGATTACTTTTGGGGTTTTAAAAAAACACTTCAAATGAGACCATGTTGTGGTCTGAGTTTGCCAGTGGTTCTCTGACCTCTGTTTTAGTTATTCTATCTTCGTTATTTGAAAAGACTAAATCAAGGCATGCCTCCCCTCTAGTTGGTGCCTTGACAAATTGTGTTAGGAAGCAGTCATTTGTCATTTTCACCATTTCTATTATGTCCACAATAAAGTTTTTACCCTATTAGGTAGCCAACATAAATAAACAAACATATATAAATATATCACATTTTTAATTCCAAAAATGTAACGGTATAAAAACAGTCAGAATTCATCAGTGTGATCCCAGTTTGCAGTATCATAAAATCACAGAAGAGAGAAGTTGAAAGCAAAGCCTTTAAACTGAAGTGAGTGAGAGAGAGAGAGAGAGAGAGAGAGAGAGAGAGAGAGAGAGAGAGAGAGAGAGAGAGAGAGAGAGAGAGAGAGATGGAAAAGCAAACAGAAGTTTCTCAGCAATTACTGAGCGTGAATCTTGCAGCAGGAGGGTGTGTTGCTCACACCTGGTAAACATTCTCACCTGACTCCAAAGACAGAGCTTTGGCTACAATTAACACAACAGCCATTAACTCCTATGGATCAGCAACACTGTCATATTCAGTTTGGTTAAAACGGAAATCACAAGGAAAAATAAAAAAGAAAGCTGTCCTGTTTTACACAAACATTCATTATTGAAAAAATAATACATATTTAGAAAAATTAACAATACAAATCTGCCATATTTGGTCAACATATATATTTTTTGTTTCTGTTTTAACCAATCAGACGTGTCATTCAAGAACACATATGATTGGTTACTCCATGGATGTAAGAGCCAGTTTCACAAAGGACCACATTGTGATTCGAACCTCGGTAAAAATAATGAGAAAAAAATAGAAAATATTAGAAAAAAAACCCTAAAAACCTTTGTTTGTATACATTTATACCTAAGCTTTGTTTGGACTTATTTTTCAGGGCCTCATAAAATACTGCAATGAATCGCTTACCTTTTAGAGTAAGGCATTGATTTTTCTTCTTTACTGAATTATCACGATTCACCACCACCATTAAAGCAAAGGACCATCACAGCAAATGAAATGGGTGACATTCATATCTGACACTTTCCTATTGACTTTGGTTGCCAGTTTTTGTCGTAACGTGTCGTGAGTTTAGCTGGTCAGAAACGACTCAGAAACTGAGTGGGAAAACCTCTTGTACAATTAACTGGTTTCAAGGTGTTCCAGTGAAGAACCCTAGTCAAATACTTACTCTAAAAGATGAGTGGTTTATTAGTTTGTGAGCCCCTGAAAAATAAATGTTGAAAAGGAAAGCAAGCCCGGTTGAACTCTTTCCATACTACCTACAGCTCAGGATTTCCATTCAATCACAATCCTTATGATAATCATGCTTTATATAGGTAGTGTGAATTGGGTATTACTCCCATCTCCTGCCTCCCAGGGTGATACAACAGGGACTACAATATCACTTCATGCCTTTTGAAATGGTTATTGATGTTCTAGCTGTGCTCCTAACCCTGCCTAGCTGGTGGTACAAGCAGAACCTGAGCGGGCTTGCTTGGAAAGCAGCACTTGCAGCCCGAAGTCAGGCTGTGGAGAGGTGTGATCTGATCCCCCAGTGACATTGTGACAAGGACCTTGGCCTGAACTAGACCTTGATGAACGGAGCCCTGCCTGCCACCGATCTGTAACTCAGAGCCAGGGAGAGTGCAGTCTTTCTCTTTCTCTGCCCACTGACGCGGACAACTCAACTGCACTAGCTCTGTCAAGCTCAGTAAGCTAGTGGGATGGTGAGTAGAAAGAGTGCACATGCGATAAGGAATGGATGGTCGGTAAAGGTTTTTCTTCGTTGTTATTATAGTGTGCAATCATATTACTGCCCTTCCCCTTCATGTATTTATTTTGTGAATATCAGTTACTGATTCATTTTTCATTTACTGCTGTGACAGGGGATACATATCAGTGTATCATTAGGATCCTTTAAGACCCGGCTTTTGGAATCAGCTAGCTACTAGAAACCTGGTGAGCACTGATGGGCCAAATGGCATCTTGCTCATCAAAGTTCCACCATAAAGCCTGGTCAGGCTACTCTATGAACTAAACAGGCTAGTAGTAGGTAGTTATGAACGTATAGCTCTGTTGTATCTTGGAGAAGCAAAACAATATTGGGGGAAAAAAATAATAATAAAATTATTAAAATCTCACTCACACACACAGATCATTTAAGGAGGTATTACTTGGTTTTAAATAGCATTACTAGTAGTTCCTACCCCTGCTCATTCAATACCGACCTATGATGTATTGCTTAGTTTAAAAGAACAAAGCTACAGTGCAATAACTGAAACCTGTCAAGCAATACTACCTTCCACAATAACTGTCAAATCACTGTCTTGTTGACACCCCCTGTGCCACCATGTATCTTGGTTCATGTGAATTCTAAACATGGTACCACAGCACTAAAAAGGGACTCCTGCCTCTGGAGAGTTGATCACTGTCATAATTTGATTAGCAAGTTCAATTATTGTTTAAAAATGTATACAGGCCTGTTGGGAAGGTAAAGCTGGCAGTAATTAGGTCTGCAAAGTGCTGGTTCTCCAGGCATGGCCCAGTGCCCATTGAAGGCTTCCTATTCCCGGCTTGAATATACAGTATGTGAAAGAATTTGGTTCCAAAGGCTTGAACTCACAGCCATGAATTAAAAATACAATCCAACAACATTAAGAAGATACTTCCACTAACGCTGCCTGATGAGTTAGAATGAGGGCAATGTTTTACAAGCATTAGATACATGAGAAGCTTACAGTTACAATTGTGTGAGCATGATTTTAAGTACATTATGTTAATGCCATAACACCCCACCTTGGTTGTAAATTGGATATGAAGTTTTCCAGATATACATGTTCAAATGTGTGCTATTTGGTGGTTGGACAATAACTTGAACTAACTAATGTACCATTCTGTTATGCTGCAATGTGACAATACAGACATACAGCCATCTCAATGATATAAGCTAAAAAAGAGCAGAACTGAATGCATGCAACATTCAAAACTTGTAGCAACCATGGTGCCAAATTATAGTCAGAATCCTGTGTTTATGTCCTGTAGTTATGGACTCAACTTCCACTCAATGCTTGCAGCCCCTACCTAGATTGTGACTCTTCATTCTCTATTTTTTGATTAAATTTTGTTTTTCAAAAAAATGAAAACACACACACACAGCTACCAGTTCAAAGACACACCAGATTCATACAGTAAACGACATGCAGCAGCAGGGCAAAGTTTGTACAAGGGTGAGGAAAATGCCACCTAATTAGAACACATGTGCACCGGAGCATCTGGCTCATGGAGCTGCATTTTACACGTATGGGCGAGTTGTCGTGGTGACGGTCACATGACCAGCTCAGAGCTGAAACTCTGGGGCATGGTTCCAGAAGCACTCTTAACATGCTCTGACAGTCAGCAGATGGGCGGCCATTCACAGGGACAAACACTGCCAGCTCCGCTCCCCTTTAGGCCAGCTCAGGCTCACTCATTATCTTCACTACAAACCAAAGGACTCGTGCTACCATTCCAAAAAATATGGGCCAGTTTGCAGCTTAAAAAATGAAAGGAGTGCTAACTAAGGTTGTGAAATACATTTAAGTACCTCTTCTAAGTAACATCAGCTGTCTTGCACTTTCTAGGTTGTTTCAACTGCAGGGTGAAATTGTTTCACTGGTTTCTTTTCTGTCCATAACCAATCAACCAAGATTTGGGGATTTATTTTGTAGACCACTTAGTATACTGTAACATAGGATTCTTTTTTTTTTATTTTTTTGCAGCAACTTAATTGACCTAATGGCTTTCAAGGTCCATTTTTGCTGCAATAAATGTTTGTGCTTCTTTTTCTTTTAATGCACGGCTTATTCATTTTGCAGATTTTTAATAAAGGTGAAATTAGCAAACATTTCTTGCTCTTGAAATGTTTTTGGTTTACAGTGTTATAACTTTAACTAAACCACTCTTTCCTATCTTGTCTTTAGGCCCTACTAATCAGATTGTTTTGGCCTTTCCTCATAGCTTAGTCCTGGGATCATCCTAGTTGCCCTTTTCTGTACCTTTTCAAGTATAATAATGTATTATTTGTGGTGAGATTGACAGAACTGGACCCACTTATTCCAGGTGGTTCAGATAGAGCACTGTATATTAGCATACCTTTCCTAGACTTGTATTCCACCATACACTGAAAAGTGCAGCTCTCTTGCTAGAATTCCAGATTTCATAATGCATTTCAACTGTAATGTAACCCAATTTCTATAACAGCAACAACAACGTTTCATAACCACGCTTCGGGCAAGCAATTCTAATACGTACAAGTTGTTAATTCATGACAATGATATACAATGTCAGACACACACACATACACATACAGTAGAACTGCTAGAGGCTCGTATTCACATGGATACCAAGAGCAACGTGAATTCAATGTTTTACGAGGCATTTTAAATCAAGGGTAAGAAATTGTATTTGCTTTCTTCAATAGCTTTCTTTGTCATATTGTTGTGGGTAGAGAGTTTCATTTTGCAGGTGACAGTCCCATGTGAAAGATGTCATTTAAAGTTGCATTTAAAAATGTAAATACAGCTGCATCCCAATCTCAGAAATAACCAGATGGCAGGATGACTTGGAGCTAACTAAAACTGAGGTTTGTTATAATTTTCACATGGTAGTGTTCCGTGTCTTGTTTAAAATTAAAATAAAACATTTTCTTGATCGAAAAATTTGTCTAGATCAGGGGTTCCAAACTTTTTTTTTTTGTTCAGCTGCATTGCGAGCCAATAGTCGCAATTCTTAAGAAAAACGACAAATTAAAACATTTTTAAACCTGTAACACTGTATTTACACAATCTATTTTGTTATATTTTCATTTGAATCTTATTTTTTCTTCATCAGTATTTCATTGTAGCAAACATTTTCAAAAGGAAGCTTGTGTCTCACAACTAAAACTATTGTAAAACAATGTGTTTGCAAGGCAGACACTTTCACAAATTTTATTTTGAGTGTATGGATAAGTTACATACGGAAACACTAGTTGCTGCACAATGAAGTTGCTACAGACCTCCTGTTTTACAAAATCTTTGGGGAATGTAAACAAACTTGACTGTCAACAAAGTCTGCTTCCTGGAAAAGCACACAAAAGAAAAGAGGCTAAATTATTGAAGAACATAGTAGAGCCCAAAGAACTATAATTCAGTATCAAGTGAATTTTACTGGATGGACCCGTACTGTGGCTTTAAATAATTAAATGGTGCACAAAAACAAACCACTGCAGGATTCATAAGCATGGGTGCAGTAAACATGTAAACAGCCTCTGGTGTGTAGCTCGCTCCTCTTCTCAAACAGCACGTGGCACAGGGTTTGCAGGTGTAGGCATTCATTAACGGCTCCTGCAGCTCTACCTGCGTGTAGTATTTTTACCTCCAGTCCCAGGGAAGGAGCCCTCTCTATGGAGAGCAGGAGAGCTCATTAATGGGGCTAATTAGGTGTAAAGGGGGTTGAGGCTGGCATCAGCTGCAGCTTATCGCAGCTAATGATTAAGCTGTGTAATCTCTACCAGAGAACAACAGCTGACCAGGCTCCAGGGTAACCGACGCTCACCGACAACGATTTCAGCACCTGAGCAACCTGACCACAGAGTGATTGGAGAAACACACAGGCTCCCTTTCTGACTAACCCTCTTGAAGTCACAGACTGTACTACAGGCTTTAATCAATATATACACTTAATAGTGGGAACTCCTAAGGGTGGATGTACCAGTGCTAAGTCAACCTCAATGAAAAGCTACATTAAAAAATACATACAATTGTTTTTTTTTTCCCCCTGATTTTGCCTTACTACTGTGGTAATGTTCTGCTGAAATATGCAAACCGGGAGCAACAAAATAGTGTTTTTATTAACTAAACTGAATGCATGGGGAATGGAGAGTCAAATCAGCAAGACACTGCAAAATATCACTTGACATTTGAATGCTGCTCTGGTTACAGTCTCTAAACAAACATAACACATGAAAAAAATGCACAAATTACCATACATTCAGTAGCTATATACTGTATACATGTTTTACTGTATGCGGCTTTTTGATATGATGTGAGTTACCATCCATGTACCGTTCCATTGTTTGAAGCTTGGTATTTGTGGTATAAGTACTACTTTTTGAAAGCAAAATTTCTGATGTGCTACGATTATAAAAGGGTGATTTTTAAAATGGCTTTATACATCTATAAAAGGTCAAGATTTTTGTATCATATCCCTGAGATAATCTTTCTTATTTGGCTCGTGTCTGTCCTCCCTAAAGATCATGGGAGACAGTAACCTTTGAACTCTGTTGGCCCCACCTGCTCAGTGATATTTTGTAGAGGAAGAGCTGAGGTTTCATGATCTTACTGGGATAAAGAAGCACAAGCTGACTTAAGAAAAGGATTTCTAGGTAATACAAACCATACGAACACAGGCACGCTGACTTAGAAACAAGTCTTTATTTTACTGTACAAAACAACTCACAGAGTTAATTGAATTATATTCTTTATCAGTCCATTTCAGATTCCCTTATTACAAAAAAAAGAGTCTGTGTTAATCAGAGCACCAATATGAATAGAACAAAGGCTCCTATCTGTTTTACAGTAACAGCATTGCTGAGAGATAATGCATTCAGCAGTCAAGTTTGCACATTCACTGACTGGTATTTTGTGCCCTGAGGAAACAGCAGCAGACATTCGCAGCTGGCACCGGGTTCCGCTGTGTGCCAGGAAATGGCACATCGCTCCCACTCCCTCACACATGCACAGACACCACACAGCCAGCTCAACAGCTTATCTGAGCCCAGTGCTTGGAAACAAGCCTCACACTCCTACCAGCTATGTTCTATATTGCAGTGCTGGTCATGTCTGTATACTATACATAGGCATACATGTCTTCCTGAGAAATTTGCCAGTTTTACCCCACTTTCAAGTGACCACACCGCCTAACAACCTGTTCCGCAGTATAAAAGGCTGCCTTTTAACAAAGAAGCGCTGTGCTATGCATTTACTACCAATGCAGGAGGACTGCTAAAATACCAATATGGTAGCTGTCATTCTTATGCTGTGCCGCTGGAATTCATTGTGGCCATTTGCTGAAGTTTAATCTTCAGAACTAGAAAATAAATTAGACAAGTAGAACCGATCATCCAATTTGTATTTTGTATACAACACATTATTTCAATAAAATCTGTAATTAATATAAAATAAAATCAACTAATAGAACATCATGTATTTTCTCTGCGGCAGTCCAATCGTAAGTGAGCGGGGGCATAAACAGTTGAAGGTCTTTAGTAGGTTTAACCAGTGGGTTTAAGCAATAAGTCAAAGACCTGCCTCTGGTTTTGCAGCTGTCCAATCATTAGTGAGCAGAGGTGGGACATAAATATGCTAAGGTAAGCAGTTTAAGAATAGCTGAATTTCGCACAATATTGTTTATTACAGAGACCTTATTGAGAATTATATTGGGAACTTCAAATCAATATTTCAAGTTGTTTTTTACAAATTAAAAGACATCGTAGTTGATTTGGTTACGAATCAATTTTCGAGAAGAACTTTCTCAGAAAAAATGAAGGTATACACCACAAACGGAAGGGATATACTTCCCACTTCTAAAATTCAAATTATGAAAGGCATCTGCCGCTTACTGGTAGCTGTCAACTTAAAAAAACTATGCTGCTGAACTGTATTTTGTTCAGTACAGAAATGACGACATGGAGCAGCACTGGCTACAGCAATCAGATGTCTAACAAAGTGCACAAAAACATAAGCGTTCCCAAAGTGACTTGCGAGCCGAGCTACTGTAGCACTCAAAATGTTTGGATAAACCTGAATTGATGTTGAACTGGAGGGGCATAAGGGTAGGGATACAATACACCACAATGAGCAAGTAAGAACAAATCGTGAGGTTCTTAAATGCTTGACTGATTCTGTTGTTTACCTTGGCAAGCAAGAACTGGCTTTCAGAGGGCACAATGAAGGCACCAATTCCTCAAATAGAGGTAATACGTGGAATAACTTCCTTTTATTTCTGACTATGACAGCATGTTAAGCAATCACTTGTCAAAAGCCACAGTATTCTTATATACCTGTAACAAGATTAAGAACGGCTTCATCTATTCGATGCCTCAGGTTCTGCTAGATGCAGAAGTACAGGAAACCAAGTACATAGCTGTTTTGGCAGATTAAACAACCGATGTTGGAAATGCAGCTGAGCTGTCTTGTGTTTTCGGGTGTGTGGCCTGAAAGAATGGTTGTTCTTGAAAATGTGTTACAATTACTAAAAAAAATCAATAAAAAATGATGATTAAAAAAAAAAAAAAAAAAAAGAAATTCCTACACCCGAATTTAAATAAAAGATCTATTGATTTTTTTTGTAACATAATGATGCCGGACAGCCACTATATATATATATATATATATAGATTATATATATTATATATATATATATATATATAATATATATATATATAATATATATCGCATAGATAGATAGATAGACAGACAGACAGACAGCAGGGGGGTCAGTTCTTTCTGGGTTCGTCCCTGGCTATTGATAATTGTTTTTATCAATATAGTGTTATTAGTTTGGGATGAGTATTATTAATGACATTGTAACGGGGATGAACCTTCTATTGACGTAAAAAAAAAAAAAAAAAAAAAAGCTGTTTTCTACAATAGGATCCAGTATGGTGTGGGGTCAGTGTTTTTCTTCTTTTCAAACCCTTCCATTTCAGACTGGATTCTTTTCACTGTCACACGTTGCTGCTTTGCAGACGTGACAGTGGGACCCTGCAGGACCTGTGTGTCCCGGCCAGCATTCTCCGATGGTGATGAGACCATCAAGTGGTGCTGTGGGGGGCTGAGAAAGCTCAGCAGGTATAGTGCACCCCAAAAAGAGACACAGCAGCTCACCCGTCAAGGACTCACCTCAAATACATATCTGCCACTGACAGATGTGCTCAGATGGATGCTGTATGTCTGGAAGCTGTCTGTCCCAATAACAAACAAAATATTTAAAAAGTGTTCTACCTGGGACACTGCTGAGAACCACCCAAATCAAATAGCTGATATTATTATTATTATTATTATTATTATTATTATTATTATTATTATTATTATTATTATATATTATTATTATCAATAATTATCAGAGAATTATTTAAAATGATGTGATAACTATTGGGTGTATCACGTGTACAAGGAGGTATCAGTCTTCTTAGTAATCACGATGCAAGCTGTGCTGTGAATGGGGATTTACTTGAATTAACACTGCAGTACTTATTTTAAATTGCTAAAAACAGCTGCGGCTGTTGTTCAAGGGCGGCACTTATTAGAAGTACTGTGGTTTTCGAAAGGCACAATGTTGTATTGCGTTTTTTATGGTATTTGATGGAGGCGTATGAATATTTATGTTTATTTCAGTGGATACAACTTGATCAGGATGGCGAAGAGGTCCTATAGCTTTAAATTGAAAGCTGTTGCACTTGCAGATCAGATCAGTGTTTGACTAGGTGAGGCCACATACCAGTGTAGCGTGAAGAGGGGAAAATGACTATTCAAAAATTACTTTACAGTCAAAATATATGAAAACAGAACACATTCCTAATTTGATTTCCACTCGATTTACAAAACATGTGGTTGCTGTAGTCAGGTCTTACAAAGAAAGGATCCAGTTAAATGAAACACTGACCTTCAATCCCCTCCCCTCCCCTTATTATGAATGTTGTGGTACACAGTGCTGGACCTACAAAGACATGTCAGCTGAAGATAGAAGCAAGCCATGCAAAGCTGTAGCAGTCACTTCCACTGAGCCAATGCTAACATAGAACCTCCCTGCTGAAGGGAAAAAGCAATTAACAAACAATTACCACTGCAAAATAATTTGACTGCTGGAGAGTCTGGAATGAACCACACAGAGCTCAGGATGATGAATTAAAGCAAGAAGCTTTCCAAAAGAAACAGTGACCCGACCCACATATCCACAGGAACTCGCCCATCCATGCAACCGCACATGTACAGTTCACATTTGGCACTGTCAACATTTGGACCAGATGCAATCCATTTTCATGAGCTGGACATAGCAATCCATTAAGGAGGAAGGCTGGAATTATATGATATTAATAATCATACAGTCAAACTCCTGTTTATAGAAGCCATCCCTCAAGTCTTACTCTGGACAGTTTTTAAATATATTATTATGGTAAATATTGTAACTAGTGTTGACATATATTCTGGTGGGACAGAATATATTTCAGTACATATTTCAGAATATAAAGTGGACCCTTGTTATTACATAAGGCTGTGATACCATACTATATTTGCTTATTCAATCCTTTACTGCAACTAACTTACACGTAACTCTTCTAATCTTGTGCGCCCCCCCCCCCCCCCCCCCCCCCCACTGATATTCCACAGCTATACTAAAGCTGCTCTTTAGAGGATCAGTGACAGCATTGTTAAAAACATGGTTTTCCTTCTTTGAAAACAATTTCATTTTTTTATTAAGATGTCTTGATGATTAGGATTGCAGCAGTATTTGATTTGTTTGCTTAACATGTATCATTGGTATCAGATGACTTTGAACAAAACGCTGTCGACTGGCAGTAGGCATCACATGAACTGGCTTGTGTGGAAACCCTTTGAGGCAATGGACTAAGACAGACAAGATGAAGCTGTTGTTTGGAATGCTTGACAACAGATGGGGTCTCCAAAAGGTCACACGTAATTATTTGTTAAACGTGGAAAATATGACACTTCCAAAATACCAGAATTGAGGCTGTGGTTGCCGCTGACATACTAACAGTGTCAGAGGTTAAAACCCAGAACAAACTGAATACGTACAGGAAACAGGGTAGCTGGGACAGTGTCTCAGGCTCTCTGTATATGCAATTAAATTATATATCACCAAGGGGTTTTTGCACAGGGTTCAACAGCCCCCACGTCATGTTGGTCCAAGGAAAAAAAAAACAATTAAAAAGAAATAACAAGCTTAAAAGCCACCGCTTTCAATGAGAGGACCTTCCTAGTTTGGTCCTGCAAACTCGAGTGCTGCCTGCCTCTCTCTTCCCTGGCTTGCACTGAGGATGACAGCACTCTGTTTTCCTGCTCACATTAATCTTCAGAAGAGGGAAACCATGGTACATTTCTCTGCTAGCCCAAACACTCGCAAAGCTCTCCCCTCTTCTTGTTTCCCAGAGAAACATGATGTGCATCAAAAACATTCCTTATGAAACAACTTGGTTTCTCGGAAACAAACCAAACCCATTTTTCTGCCAGTTTTCACCCAGACCGTGTTTCTTGTCACTGGTTAATGAACTTCAATTACTATAATTAGGTCTGTCAGTCCGTTCATGACTCCCCCCCACCGCTCCCCACCCAACAATGTCAAAAAAGCATCATGACCCTGGGTTACATTGTGTTGCCTGGTAACCAGGGCTTTCTTTTTACTTTTATATAGCGTTTCAATGTGCACAGTTCACTGCTTTTACTGATGTTTATGTTAATACCTTACTTTTTTTTTTTTAAACTCACAGGATTGAGTTTTAATATCACTCAACAGTAGACTATTGAAAGAAGAACCAAGACAAATCAGTATGTTTTTCTCGTAGCAATCTAAACCTTCGGGGGGAAATCTTAAGGAGAAGAGGAAGTCAACGCCAGTTTTCCATTGGGCACGCTCAGTGTCTGTTGATTACAATACTAGCTCACAAAACAAACTGCTAAAGCTCTGATTGCTACAACTGCAGATTGTTAAGAGATGTAAAAACATGCAAGTCTCTAGCCATGTACCGTGTGTGTAGTTTTTTCTCCCCTCTGCAGCTCATACTAATTCATTGTTCTTTATCAGCATACAGGCTTCATTCTTGTAATTAGCTGTCAGAACAGGGCCGACAGCAGCTTCAAACTGTCCGCTCCAATCATATTAATGAAATGCAATCCACTCAAATGCCCTCGATGCATATCTGTAATTGCATTAAAGAGAGAGGCAGGGGACAACCAATTAATACCAGAGGAATTTCCATCAGATCAGCCCCGACAAAGGGGTGTACAAAGGGGGGCAAAATGGGGAAAACACCCCCCTAATAATCAACTAACTCGGATATCACAGCGATTTAAAAGTTGCTAACAGCAACTAGCAAGGATCTTTACACTAAGTCCTCCAGAACCCCGCTATTGACTATCTATTAATTACTTGTGCTACATTTACTAAAAAGCTTAATAAATGAAATTACTTTTTCAATATCTTCAATACTGATTTATTAGGTTTCTTGTAGTCTTTCTAAGCGACTGGTTTTGCGGTACACGCCCCCTCTGGATTCTTGCTGAAACACTCTGTGTGGAACACTGGAAGGCTCTACAGGTGCAAGTGTTTCTGTAGCTCTGCCAAGTCCCCAAATGTAACGGAACACGTCTTACAAACAGTTAATGAGAAATTACTGCGCATCAGGCCGTGCTAAAATGTCCCCAGCAGGTCTTTACAGGAAACACTTTACCTTCCTCCAGAGTCGCATGGTATAAAATGCTAGTAAGACTCATGAAGGTTGTTGTGGGCACTAATGCACAGCTTTTGGGAAACTATTATGATCTAAATATTGCCGATGTTACTTGTGTACAGTAGCAGAGGCTGTTGTTTCTCATTAAACTGAATTCCTTTGCCTGCCCTGAGCCCAGAAAAAAAGATGCTGCACTCAGGAGGTCAAGTGGGCTTGACTGAGACATGCAATATAATTATTAGAGTAAACTACAACTGCTTCTGTTTGCTCCAATGTGACAAAGTAACCGGGCCCAATTTACACAGCTTTAACTAATGAGTTGTTTAAATAAGTTTTTTGTTTGTTGTTTTTTTCAATTTTTTTTTTTTTTTTTTTTTTTAAAAACATGAAGGTCAATAACAGTTTTGTTGACTGTTACTGAAGATGGGAACACGAATACCAAACTATCTATTGACAAAATCAGCCCACACACATACTGTACAGTTTGCACAAATGTGTAATAAAATCGTCATATTATAGACAAATACATTCCAAAACATCTATACAGGGCGATAAACAGACTATACGAGCAGACATACAGCAGGAGTTACAACTGTGTAACTGGTATTGCTTGAAACAGACACATTATAGGCACACAAAATAGTAATGAAATCATATTAAGGCTTGGGTTTAAAATATTTGCTTTAAATAGAATGTGTTTTTATTTTTATAAAATCATTCATAAGCTTCAATAACCGAGATAACTAAAATACTTGAAAGATTTAGAAATACATTTCAGTAACACAGGCTGCAAACGTATATGGATTTCAACAGAGTTTCCAAGGAGTAACATCTGAATATCAAATGTCTTGTGAAGATTTTCTAGTCATAAAGACCATAATGAATTTAAATGAAAGACCACAGGAACTGTAGGTAGATTTGTGGCCATTATTTTAAGGAAATACACAGTACATTATAAGTGTATTTGATGCTTGCAAAGGCCCATCTGTCAAAGTACATATAAAACACAGTAACAGTGAATTATTGCATTTCAAAATGCATCCGATTACATTATTCAACGGAGTCTCTATATGAAGTAAATGCAGTTAAACGCCCAATGGATAAATCCAGCCCGGGGGGTAGCTACAGTTGCTTATTTTACGCACTCATGTTTATAATTAAATGATAACGAGTTTCAACCGTATTTGAAGTCATGCCTGGGTGGATGTTTCTGTGAGGACTGTAGTTATCTGACATGATGCACATCATGCCAGATTGTCAGGATGAATTGGAATGCATTCCCAGCGATGATGCTAGGGACTGTCATGGGTCGTAATCATTTAAATAGCGACTAATCAATAGATTTTTCACTTAAACTCGTATTTAAACATTAATGTATTCTGCTAGTACTGGTGTTCTGTATTTAATTGTATGTTGTATGTTTCTCTGAACTAAATTATTATTGACAGCTGTTTTGAATGCAAAACATGAAGAGTTTCAATTAGTCAGTTACCAGTGTCTTGTGATAAACGTCGTAGTTACACATGTTGTGTATTTACAGTATTTTACAAATATGTTACTGAAACAATAGTACTCACTCAAATCATATATTATAGAATAATAGCATACTGCCCTAGTGCTCACTCAAATCACACAGTGTAGGATATTAGTAACCAACAGAAACCGGACACTTGATAGAAGGGTTAGACATGACATTTTTCCACAGCATTTAGTCCACTCTTGTCCTACTTTACCAGTTAGGGACCCCAGTCTCTTCAGGTTGCTAAAGTTTGTTTCTCCTATTCATATTGTGAGAGTGATTTACAGAGGGGAGTTCATGCTTTGAAAAGCAATATAAACAATACTTGTCCAACTGTTAAAACTCTTCTTGGATTTTACCTGCAAATAAGTAGTTCAGCCATGAGTTCCATTCCTGGTATCTTTTTCTTATAGAAAACTGACACTAAATGATAAATGAAAGCTTCGAATGAAGTGTAATGAATATTTTATTAAATGCTTTGCCCTCCAGGATCATTTATTTGTGATACTTTCAGTCTGCCTGTCTGCATGAGAACTGACCTGCTTCAGACACTGCACACAAGATTCTTTACATTCACTATTCTTTCGGTATAGGTTCATTCACAGAAATAATGAATATGTTTTGCAATGCAGATCTTTGTGTTCTTACCATTTGTGTGGTTTAATAACCACAGACAAACCAAATAAACAAAAAGTAAGGGCCCTGCGCAACAGTATATTAACAAACAACAAACAATTTTCATATTGTGATTTAAACTGCACTGATGTATTTGAACCGAGAGACGATTGCTTAAATGGGAATAATAAGACACACACAAACAGTACAATATAAAACGATTAAAAGCACAGAATGAATAAAACATGTTGTATAGAGCTGGAAGGGAATCAAATTGCCTGGGCACAAAGGTAAGAGAACTGAAACCGTTCTCATTACTCTAATAGGGGCACAGAGACAGCTTCCTCGCTACTCGTCATTTCATTCACAGTGCAGCCACTGCCTGGCCTGATATTTAAACCCAGACACTACTGCGTCCCTTGTGGCTCCACATTCGATCATTACCAGACAAATTATAGCTGGACCTCACCTACAACCACCACAGATGAGGAAAGTTGAACCTAATCACATATTTAATCCTTACAAATGACTGCTTTTGCCATCTTTAAGCTCTTTATAATGCCTGGTAGTGGGATGAGCCATACTGACAAAATGATCTAATGACCCTAATATTTATTACAGGAACCAGGGGTTTAATATTCCATAAATTAAGACATCCAATGACGCAATGCTTAGAGCTTAAAGCAGGGGATTCTGCAATGTTGCAAATTCATTAAAGTTAATTTAAATTGCTTTTTTCTACAACAGGCTTCTTCTGTGTGGTGGTTAGAACTGACTACCTTACCATTTTCCTCGGGCAAAACACGATTGCAATGGCAGATCTTCAAATATGTGAATTCAATACTCTGCTAAAGCAATTTAAATGATACACCAGCATACAAACTATCCTTCCAAATTCACAAAGTTTTTTTTTGCATGAGCTGTTTAAGGAGTGTTTTCATGAAAGAAAGGCAAAGCTTAAATATAGGATTCACGATGTCCATATATCTAAAACGATCCAAATTATACAGCAAGTAGGCTTCAGAATAAGGTGCTAGGAACATGTTTAATTACTGTTTACTATTTACAAACTCTACTGACCTACCCAAGCTGTAACAAAACAAATACATTCTAAATAATTTACCTGGACATTGAGCAAGATTTGTTTGTCATATAGTTTATTTTTATATATAAATAAATACATACTGTACATACATGCAGGTAAAGTAAGTACAGTACATGCATTTCAAAACTAACTGCATCACATGCTAGAACAAATATTCAGTTAATTGAAAAGATACTGCAAAAAATGGTCATATCAAAAATATATGCAAAGGAAAACAATAAATACATGACAATGTTTCTCTCCTATTTTGTTCAGAGGGTTACTTGATGAGGTACCAGGTTTTTAGCAACATTTTTTTTTTTTTAATTAATTTAAAATGAAAGGATATCTGGTTTGTATTTTGAGTGAAGATTCAAACATGAAAAAAAAAAAAAACATACACAGATTTAATCACATTCATTTAAGTATTTTTTTTTAAAGTGTTTATTCTTTTCTGAACTTGTATTAACATGAGACAGTCATCTCAAGTTATTATTATTACAAACAGAATGAACAGAACACGTTAACAACAGCCTTCTGACAATAAACACAAACCTTTTAGTAATTAAATATCCCAACAACACAGAAGGAGGAGCGCCTGCATTAGACAAACTCCCTTCAAGGCAACAATATGTTCACCTCTGTCATGCCGAACACGGGATTGGAATGAGATGCTCCTCTCTAATTGGGATGCCACTAGGTGTGAGGTTTGAGTTTGTTTCGAGGAGGCTGGATCACTGAGGCTGACACCTGGAAAACCCACAACGTGGGCATTAGGCAGGCAGCATGCTACCACTTTATAGGCACTCACATCACAGCGAGGTGCAAAGAAGATGTCAGTTTCAGAAATCAGCAGCCTTTTCCCTATTCTGACTGTGAAACAAAAGCTACTAAAAATCCAGCCCCAAACATACCGGGGTTTACGTTTAATGTACAAGAGTTCATTACATACTAGATCAAATACTGTACAATGGGATAATTATCTAAAAGTCTAAAATTCAATAAACAAAAAAACAACTTGAATTACAAAACTAGTGTGAAGCAGATCAGAATGTCCATTTAAGTAGACACTTATATCATAAGAGGCAGGGTCAACTGTGCATTTTAACTTATACAGCATGTTTTAAAACTAGCGGTTTTGTTAGAAATGGAGAAGTAATCCATTTAATCTGTTCTCTGTATGTCATTTCAGTGTAGTGAGTACTTTCCTCTTCTTCTAACTCGTTGCTGCACACATGCTTCTCTAAAAAGTCTCTAAATACATTAAAAATGAAGTAGAATTAACACCAAAAATTAAAAACTAAGCTCTAAACACGTTAAAAATGAAGTAGAATTTACACCAAAATTTTAAAAATAAGCACAAAATATGTTAAAAATGAAGTAGAATTTACATAAAAAATTAAAAATAAGCATTAAATATGTTAAATGAAGTATAATTTAGACAAAAATAAAGAAATAAGCACTAAATACGTTATATGAAGTAGAATTTACACAAAACATAAGTAAGCACTAAATACGTTAAATGCTTGTATACTGGTAATGATTCCTTGTTAAGATAAAAATGAAGTCAATAATTTTTCAAACTGCAAAAATTTAAAGTAAATTAAACAATCCTACAATAAAATGTACCATGCTGAATATCGATTTGTTCAGCAGAATGTCCTTAATAAAGTCAGGAAAACAAACTGTTTTCATTCATAATTTCTTATTAATTTGAATTATATTGGTGTTGCACAGTAGGCGTTTTTTTTTTTTTTTTTTTCCCCATGTACATTAATTTACAAAAATATATTGTTCTGAATTTTCTGAGGTGCTTGACTGTGCAAATTATACACTGGACCATTCAAAAGTGTAAATATTTTGTGAGTTGACAATTTTTGGAAAATAAATAAATACATTAGTGAATTGGTTAGTGGGAATCCAGGAGTGCTTGACGATCAGATTTAAAGGTTTGCAAAGGCTTCACTGAATTGCCTCGGGGTGCTGCTTGGGCACAGTGTGCCACGGTTCTCTCAGCGGAGGGCAGGGTGGCCCTCCATGTTCAGTTTTCTACAGGCTTACTGTCAAGGCTGTTTACTAAATCTTCCCTTGAAATGACTGGCCAGTTATTGCCAAGTACATAGTATCTACAGCTTTAAACACTCAACAGTTCTGGATTTAGAAATTTTCAATGTGTACAATGAAATCAAATCTTGTCATTGAACTTACTGCTCTGCAGTGTTTGTATAATGAAAGAAATGTATTAGAGATAAATGCGATATCTAAAAGTAATGTGATTTACCAGGTTAAGTAATCTGCAATGCAAACATTTCAATTTGAAATCATGGCACCACAACACTATACGTCATTGATTTCAAATGCAAATGCACGAGTGCCCTCACTATATGAACTGATGCTATGGAGCACTTATTACAATAAGAGATGAATGTTACAATAGGTTCATGATATTGAACAGCAGAGTGAAATGATTAATTCAGCAGGCTGCTTCTCCTGAGCTGCACATGATTCACTATATGTACTGTATGATAAAGATGTTGAGAAGGTCACCCCTCTGTAAATACAAGTCTCACTTGCTCACGTGCCAGGGTCTGTAGCCTGACCTGCTGTGGAGACTCGGGAGTGCTCAGCAGAATGGGTTAAGAATTCCATTACTACCCAGTTCAACAGTGCATCTGCATTAAAGGTTACAGCCAAGGTACTTGACTATTTGAAATCTCTGTTACTAAATATTGGCTTGAACAGCATAGGAACTCAGCAGCTTGCATGCTACATGTAGTTAACTACAGTGACATTGACTGGATTTCCGTACTGTGGGTGAATTAAAAGTAATGTAGTAATTACTGTAATTAAAAGTACTAATGTATCAATAAAGTATTGTAGAACAAGTTATACACTGTGGAAACATATTGAGTCCTGTCCTAATGTGCTCAATTTAAGGGACTCTCTACACAATATCATAATATAATATTTAGCCTCTCATAATGCTAACTGGCATACTGAGCACTGAAGTTGTTTAAAGCCACACGCATTAAAATATGTCCTTTACTGTGGGGTACACTTTGTTAACAGAGGACGCCCTAACACCACACTGAAAACACCCCCTGGTTTATACTAGTTTATTAAAGTTTTGTATTCAGAACGAACCTCTAGGAAAGAAACATGTTCCACTTATACCTGCACTAACACTTGCTCTATCTGGTCAGTTAAGGGACTGACTGGGACAACTTGAAGCAGACCACCACTTCGTCTCATAGAGTTCAATACCTGTCATGACAAGTTCATTCAGTTTCACTGTGTCTCACTCGTAGTTTTGGCACAAACTGTTTTAAATTTTAAACTGTGACAAATGAAGCTGTTACACACAATGAAAAACATGTAAGAAAACACCATTCATATTGATAAAGCACTCAATCGTAAGATGCATAGGAATCAACTAAAATTTTGACATTTCTTTTAGTACTCCTAACACAAGGGTCTATTTTAATGAGATACATACAGGCAGAGCTAAATAGCACTGATCTTTAGATTAACTACGGGGTATTCATTGACCTTATTAACATTGAGGTTAATCAGGGCATTAACTGCAGATCAATGAATTTGAAGGTAGCGGTAATAGGATCCACTACTGTTTAGATCATTAAATATAATCTAAAGTAGTATAAAGTACATTGAGCAATTAGAAGTCATTAAAAGGATGCTTCATACCATCTACATTTCTACAATTTATTACCTGTTTCATACCCTTAATATGCGAGTTCTGCCATGCTAACCACTCCAGCAGACACTGTTTCTGAAGAGAATTCTCAAAGCTGATTTTTGGAATAAGGTGGGGAAGCATATTAGCGTTGCTCTCTGCGCTGAACCCTGGTGCAGTGAAGCCTGTTCCCCACCACACTGTCCCGCAATCAGCCTTAAGGAGTCTTTTCAGATGCAGTATTTTTTGGAATCATTGCAAGCACTGCAGATAGTGATCCAGGCAGAAAATGCAATCGAGAATTATACCAAATATACCTAAGAGGAAATAAAAATGACATCAAATATTATAAAAGTACATGATATTAAGAATTCCTTTAAATTACAGATGAAATGAACATGGCACAATTAGCTAAAATTCCCCCATTTTCTTTTACAAATGTATTTTTCATTTTACTATTAGCGATTTTTTTTTTTTTTAAACTTCTTACTTATCAAGACAATGTTTTTTGTTGTGATCAGCAGCACTAATTAACCATCTAAGCTAAGGCCATCTTAGCTGCCTACAGTTGGAATTCAACCATGAACAACGACCAGATAATGACTGGAAGACAAGCTGCTATGATTAAGATGTTTTTAAAGGTGTTTCATTAAAACTGATCTATTAGATATTCTGCTGCCCAGAGGTTAAGGTAGCGAGGAGGTCAGTGCTTTTCGAAAGCGTGCTCTAGCTTTTACTTGAGGTTGTGAACATGTTGGCTTGTAAAATAAGTCATATTTATTTTTACACAATATGAAAAAAAATAATAGCACTTTATTGATGACATATTCCGCTTTACCTTAAAACTAGCACTGCCACAGCCGTTTTTTGAATGGCTTTTGCAATTCAAATGTAAATATCTCTGCGTATGTGAATATCTCGTGCATGTCTTTTCTTAAGCGTAACTAAATATCTGAATTAAATACCCATATGGTGTTTCAGCTGCAGAATCGTAAAAATGAGTAAGTTATAAGCACTTGCTTCTTCAACCGCCAGACCTGCAGTTTATGCGGCATGTTGAAATCAATACAATATAGCCGACAATTTAGTCTGGGCTTTGTAATAAAATCAAAGTCATTGTGAAAGAATGTACTGTATACTCCTGTCCAGTGCTGAAACACTAATGAAAGTCATTCTACACATCATATATTATTATTATTATTTTTTTTTATTAGAAGTTGTCACAAAATATACACATCGTCTTCCTGTCCTCTGAATCAGCTCGCAAGTTTGTAACTGTTCCCTTGAACTCCACTTCACTCCTCAGGCAGAATGACTTTGCCACCCTGAGTGTGTACAGGTGTAAACTGATGCTAAAAAAAAGCCAGAGACTGTTGCATTTTATAAGTAACGAAGAACGTTGTGGATATACTGGAACAAATGGCACGGCTATATTCTGTCAAAGGTGGTACTCACAGGTGGCCTGTGGATGTTTTTTTATAATGTTTTGGACCTGGCAGTCATCAACGCTTTGGTTTTGTACAAGGAGTGCACCGGCAACACAATCACTCAGAGGGACTTCATTTTGCATCTAGCTATGGAGCTACAGCAGAAACATTTTGATAAGACACGAAAGCCGGCTGGCAAATACCCCTCAACCTTCAACCAGAGCTGCACCCACTGGCACACGGAATAAAAGACAATGTCATGTTGCTAAATGCAATAAAAACAGAACTTTTGATGTCTGCGCCCATTGTGAAAGGGCAGTCTGTGACAAATGCACTGGTACAGTTGAAAAGCGTGTTTTCTGCGTAGATCGTACTTAGAAAGCTGTAACAGAACTCTGAACAGACAGACAGAGCCTTTGGACTCTTTCATTGAAAACGCTTTAATGTTGCATACGTTATGTTATATTTTTATTTTATGCTATTTTTATAATTAGTTATTTATGTTTTATAATTGTATATGTGCATGCAGCTTTCTACAACTGTTCACACAGAAGTTTACTGCATAAAGTTTATTTTACTACAGTTCTTCATGTTTATGTATTTGTGCTTGTTTTGGAAAGAATAAGAAAAATGTTTGCTCTGCAAATGTTATGTATGATGTTCATAAATAAAAATATTAAGTTGGATAAGATTGTTTGTTTTTCATTTTCACATCAAAGACGTTTTAAAATGGAGGCCCGCATTTTGTGGGTGCAGCGGTTGTATGTAGTTGGAAATCTAGGCGGTTCTAGTGTTAAAAAGGAATAACTATGAACACTTGTACACAATCTTATAAAACAAATTAAGCTATTACAATATCTAGCCACCAGATGGCGCAAGAAGCCAAGTAAAAATCCCATTAACAAATAGATAAACAAGAAAGAAATCTTAAAAAGGTGAATTTATTTCAGCCCCAATTTTAAAATCCCTTGCACATTTCTTATTATTGCTATAAGAGACTACCATAGTACAATTATATGCTACTATATACCAATGCAGCTTTACCAAATCACAAAAAAGTGTGATAGAAATAGTTGCTACAGTCCAGAGGTTGTCCTAAAATTGTCCAAAACATCAATTATATAAAATTATAATTAGTATTTGTTATTTACATTGTATATACCATTTCAGATAAGTGATTAATAAACAAAAAAAGCTATTACATCTATCTATCGTGATATCTACATAACAGACATGAAAGAGCACAACTAAAGGAATCCTGCAGAAAAGGATACTTTCTGTATACTGCAGCATCACACACTCCTGAAACTAATTGGTACAGCAACATTTAGATTTTTTGTAAGATAATGACCACAAGCACTGTGCACAAACCATCCACGCTACGGTGACTCTGAGGGAGAAATGACGGCTGGGGGTGTGAGCTGTCTGACCTCAATCACACAGGTCAGGGGGGAGAGCTGAAGAATAGGAAGCATGAAGCACACAGGATCTGTGCCGAGACTGCAGGGGCACAGGGAGCTCAGAGCCAGAGTCACGCATGCACAAAGTGCGGGCAGAACACATCTATCTCAAGCAATGGGTCAGATTCGCAAAGCTATTTACGGGAAATTTAAATCACAATTGATCATAATTCTTAAACAACTTTATGTAAAGTAAATTAAAGAAAGTTAAAATGGAGAAAGCAGTACATATTACAAATACTGCTACTAATATCACTACTGCTAATAATAATAACAATGCTAATAATACAAAGAAGAAGAAAAACATTTGACATGGATACTCCACCTTTCATTATTTATCTTGCCACCGGAGACCCTCAGTACGATTACAGGCTTATTATGTACACGTTAGTTTATTCCTTATATTATTATTACTATTATTACCATTATTATTAATAGTAGTAGTGGTATTTCCTCTCACAGGAAACCTTTCAAGCCTCAAGTTTTAAGAGACCAGCCACTAGGTGTTACTGTATATAAATGTATAATGTGCCTGTGTAATTCATGTTTGCGAAACTCACACACAGACAAGATGGTAATTGAGTAATGATATAAATGTATTCATGTTAATTATCATCCTGTTAAGATCATTAATTTGTGTCAGCAAATTGCAAATATAAAACTGATGCTTACAAAACAACCAATTTCAATTTAAATGAATATTATGCTTGGTTACAAGTTTAATAGTTATGTAATGAACTGCTTAAGGGCCTCAACTGAGGTTTAATTGGTTGAAATACAAACTTGACTTTGCCAACCTGTAATGCTGTAAATACCTGCATATCAAAGCAGCAAAAAGCAGAAAAAAGCAAAACTCTTCCAGACATTACAATCATACTGCCTGTGGAAATTTAAGATAGCAAAAATGAATTTAACCCTTTTCTTACCACTCCTATAACCCACTTACAAGTCTTTTCCAGATGTTGTCATATGATGGTAAATCTTGTTTAGGATGACTGGAAAAAAAAAAAATCTGTATTTATGACCACCACTGTACACGTAATAATGTAAAATATTCGAAGGAATATTAGGTAATGCATATATTCAAATTGCTGCTTTGAAATAGAGCGAAACAGCACTAGCAGGGCCAATCAAGGGCCAACAACAGAGAGGTGGCCTTATTACAGAAGCTATACAGGTGAGATGCACAAATTATTACTGACGCTATACAGGTAATATGCACACATTATTACTGACGCTATACAGGTAATATGCACACATTATTTCTGAAGCTATACAGATGAGATGCACACATTATGTTAAACCGGTATTTCATTTTTAATGGTATTTTTTTTTCATAGCATTGTAAACAAACAAGAAAAATATGCCTTTTGCACTTTTTTCCTTGCTGCACTTCCTGTTAAAGGCTGACACACGAGTCGCTTCTGGGAGTTTGAGTTTAATTATACATTTCTAAAGAAAATTAAATGATGTACTAAATGTTTGCCTTTTTCATTTTTTTTATAAGGGACTCAAAATTCCCAGAAGCTAGACGCAGTGACACGCCACTGAATACCAGTCACTGCTTTTCCTATGACGTAGTTGTTTTCATTGTCAACTTACGCTGCATTCTCACTGGGTCTTTGTCAGGTGTCTGGACTGGGTTTGGATGCAAGCTAAAATGTGTTTTTTTGGTCCCTTTGCTCAGGACACAGTTTAGTTGTGTTCACAATGCAGTTTGCAAGTGCACACGTTTGTTTATATGGTTGTGAACCAGCTCTTTACACTGCCCTGCAAGGTATCTTGAACAATGGTAGCTACTGATGTACTACTCTGGTTTTTAATAGCATGTTTTAGATTCTTACTTCTTGCTGTGGAAGAAAGCACTGATGAACACTGGAGGAGAGTTCAAGAAATTTAGGAATATCCTCGCTGTCTTCAAGAGATCCACAACAGAACACAAGTACTGCATCATACTATATGGGTGTTCAATGATCAAGTACAACACACACATTCCAATATACTATTTGTGCTTTACCTGAGGCTAAAAAAAAAAGAACAATACTGTTTTATTACAATTGACCTTGAGGCTGTACTTGTATTTCACTGGTTATAAGAAACAAACTTTTCTAGAAAAGTCTCTCCCTTTATATATCCTTTAAGGTCATACTTTAACAAAGCCTTCGGTGTTGTATGAAGCACAGTACTAATTAGCAAGTCTTGTTAGCAGATTAAATAGTACGTAGCTTTAACTGTTAATTGTATTGTCTTTGCAATCATTCAGAGTGGTCCTGGGTTCTGTTACCATTTTTCTCGACAGTAAATATGTTTTTACCTGGTTTTGAGAGTCTCTGGAGAATCTTAACTGCCCTGCCTCACTCCATTCAAATCATGTGACAATATAACCTTTCAACTCTGTCAATTGTACCTCCTCTCTCTGTGCATATTTAACTACAATATATTCTAGGAAGACACTTGGGATACTCAAAGCAGCTCAAAGCCAGATTTTGGCAGGTACACCTTGCCCCCTGTGTGTATTTTGTTTATTTTCTGTTTGTGTTATTATTTAAAATTTATGTATGTATTTGTGCACACGTGTTTGCCAAAGTATTTCACGTGCAGACTGTGCCTTGGCCTCATTGAATGATTTAACAAGCAAATGAGCCCAGGCACAACTGCAGAAGAGAGGCATGGATCACTCACTCGAGGTGGGGGATTGTTCAGAGGTGGAACTAGAGAAGAGAAAGGTTCAAGAATAACAGTTGCTACTTGTGCAGGTTTTACACCCGCGCACTACTTGTTTTGTTCCGGCTTTGTGTTGGTTTATTTTGGCCACCATGCCGTTTGTTTGATGTTTTGATCTTTTGTTTTAATAATAAATATGCGCACCAGCGCTTCACCCACAGAATTGTTGTCAATTTCTTCCTGGTTTGACATCACCACAAAGCTATCTGTGACACAGGTGAAGACAGAAAACTCTTGTAGCAACATAAGACAGCCACTCCGAAATGACTGCATGCACCATACTGTCTAATAAATTACTATTTAATAAACGCAGAATATTCAACATGGTAGCAGTCTTGGCAGCCACCATTGCAACCTTTTGGAAGGTAATACCAACAAATTCCCCACTATTTACTACTTTACAATACATGTGTACCATCATTAAATGTGGTTCAGCTTCCTTAGAAAAAGAATGACACAGTAGGGTACACTTGTATGTTCAGTGAAACTGTTTGTGTAATTGTGACAAAGACTGGTGTTAGATCTCCCTTCCAACCTGTGAGGGCGCTACGTAAAGGGAGCAGAGTACCCTGGACTAAAAGGAATGACAATTTATTCCCGTGGGTACGTGGAAGTCAGCTGGCTAAAAAGCGGCAGAGCTACGGTACCCAAACTCAGTGACCCAGACATAAAATGGCGTGGCATCTGCGGATTGGAGAAGCGGGTGCGCTCGTTAACCAAGGGGTCATGAGGGAGGGTATAAATAGGGGTCATAGCAAAGTAATCTGTTCCTTTGTAAATGATTAAGAATGACCTAAAAGAAGACCTGGTATTTAAGCAATGTGAGGGTTGTGGGTCTGTTTATTTGTTTCTATAAAGATTACTAACATGATCCAGAGCTGCAGCCACAGCCAGCATCAAACCTGGACACCAGCACTTCCATTTCCCCTTTCCCTTGCACCTGAAAGTCATTGTCTGTCTGTTTTGTATCCGCTCTGCACTGTACTCACCTGTATCCATTCACCACTTTGCCACAGTAATCTACTCATAAATAAATAAATAATATAAATAACGTGTGCTTTTCTTATAACAGCATTTTGTAAGGAATACAGTTGCACAAATGAATAGGTCAGTCTGTACTTATTTCATTTTGTTGGCTTAATTCATGTAATAAATCATTGAGCTTTCTTATAGTGACAGACTGCTACTGTGCATAAGCTTTCCATATCCATCCCCTCTAACAGCTGTAGTATTGGTACAGCACATGCTCAGAGCTACAGCTATCTGGTGCAATACAGGGAACCTCTCCTGCAAACCCTGGGGTTGAGAGCACAAGGAACAAAATACATAACACTATTATTATACAAATGTGCCATCCCTATACATCTTTCTAGCTTCATTAACAGTGGTATTCATTATATCTATATAAATACCACTGTTAATCAATCTTTTTTAAATACAATTTTTGAAGTGAAAGTAGACCACTAAGAGAATGAGACATATTTAGTAAAGTCAAAGATCAGCAACATGCAAATCTGAGACTAAGAAAAAAAATGCTGCCTAATATTAATAAATAGGACTGTTGGTCTAGCCTACCTTTAGCAAAGACAGACAGAGAACAATGATAACTCAATATTGGACAGCAGAGCTCTGAACCACTCAGACATCGCAGAATAGTAAAGGAAAAGGAAAAGAAAACATTTAAAATTAGATATAAAGCTACTTTCTCTTTCATTTTTGTTATTTGGTACTTTGATATGTGTCATAAGTACAGTATAACCATAATTACAATTAAATCCCAACCATCGAGCATAAGCGCCTTGTTGCTTAAGGACAGTATTAAATCCATGACCCTCTCTTTCATGTCTTACAATATACTGTACAACAACTTATGAGATGACGTCATTGTGATAACCATTTAAGTCAAATATTACAGAGCTAGACGTGTTTGCTTTATGTAGGGGCTTGAAATATTTCAGTATATAACTGTGATGAGTACCCAACATACCCTTGCAATCACTCAACTTTTAAAGAAACAGATTTGTTCTGAACTGTGTTCTTCATTGAAACATCATGACACCTGTTAATTGTACAGCAAGTGTGCACGATTTCAAAGGCTTTGCTCTTAATGTGATCATTTCATCTTTTATCTGATCAGCTGGATTAAACATATATCCAACAGGCAGTCACCAATGGGCTACACTGGGCAACAAAAGTCCCATCCCCAAGTAGCAGAGTCACAACACCGTAGTCACATACTGTGATATGCAGGTGAATCACGACAGATGTGACTGTCTTGATGGGCAACGTATCTGATGCACAATAAGATCAAATTACCATTTGATAATGACTCTTGTTAAAGACAAAAATGTAGTGAGTTAGGGAAAGTATGTCTGCATATCAACTATAAATACACTTATTCATAAAGTATGCTGTACATGCCTCTATTACGATATGATCTCTCATGTACACATTCTAAGGGGGTGATGTAAGGATACGCGTAAAGCTGCTGTAAATTGTGTTTAGCAATCATAGTAAAGTCTGATTTTACCAGCTACTAAAGATGTGGTGTATGTAAAGAATAGTGTTCACCTGACGTTCTGCACCTGTTATCAAATTTGCACTTTGCCATTAATCTACATGCATTCAAATGAAGAAGAGAGCATGGAATTGGGTGGGATCTGGATACTAAGCTGGCACAAACATTACAATGTGAGGTAAGGATTTTGCCTTGCACTGTGGCAATTGCTGACCCTCCACAAATTTACACTTCCTCTAACAAGCTGCGAACCATTGTAGAAGTGAGTAACTAAGAGCTGTATAAAAGCACACATCTGTCATTGGCTTCAGGGTGGCTGCTGTGGTACATTCCTGATGTGGTGACACTTGGCCCTTGTTGAGGAGAGACGGGAAAGTGTTCAGAGGAGGTGGTCACTTTGTTTGGGCTGCCAAAGGGTGCTAAAGCATTACTGTCTCACTCCGCAGGTCACCCTTGACCTCACAGCTGAATTGAGGGCTGAGCCTAGACCCCAGTGTCAATCTAGGGACTGCTATCCATGCGCATGTGAAAGTGCTGTATATTCCGCACTACTAAAGCCTCTAGTTCCTTTCAGACCACAGTTGGAAGGTCTGGAAAGATAGCCCAATCCACCTTTTCCAGTGCTAGGAACATTTCTGGATGTCATGCTTAAAAGGGCAGGACAATGCATATCCTTTCCTAAGGATACTAGCAAAACTGATGTTTGTTGAGGCTTTTCCAAATAACTCTGTTTTATGCCGAGTGACCTCAGCCATAAGGACTCTCAGCTCCTTCTCAGAAAACATTTCTTTTCTGTGCGCCAAAAGGACCTTGCTGCCCTTCCTCTGACATTTTTGGTTTGTATTTCCGTGCTCCACAAATGACATACAGTGACTACTGCTCTCTGTGCTCCTAACTCAGCAAGTGTGGCCGCTAAATAGAGCGATGCACTCATTGTGACCCTCATTATCTGAATTGTAGATTTTTAGTTGTGCGTGTTGTGTGTGTAATTATATTAATATATATTATATATATATATATATATATATATATATAATATATATATATATATATATATATATATATATATATATATATAATATATTATATATATAATGTACAGTAGTAGTAATGTACTATAGACCCCTACAGTGGTTCCATTTTGTTTTTCAAATCCAGAAAATCTACCAGTTTTATTCGAAAAGACTTGCACTCCATGAGGGAGAATTAATTGCACTCTCTTTCAACAGAAGACCTCTGAAGTTCACTTCTGAAGTATATTTTTGGTATCGGAATGTGTGTGTTTTTTCAGGCTGAATCAAAAAGAAATACCATTGTTCCACACAGACGTATGTAGTCTGTTCATTGTCCATGTAACCATTTAATTCAGTAAGGTAACAATAAATCTTATCATATGTAGTGCTATGCACCCCTCCCCTCAGATCATAGGAAATGCAATAGTAAACATGCTATACAAATGGTTCCCTGACTATAAGATGTAAATACACTGATTGCATTGTTAAAAAAAAAAGAAAATCTTTATGGATATATAAAAAAAGAAACAGGTCTAAAATTGGCAATGTGTTTAATTTCTTTGGTGGCCATCTGGTTCAGGCATTTGAATTAACATATTCATCTCTGAACACAGCAAATCAGTAGCAGAATTACAAACCCTACTGGTTATCAGTGATATTATTCTGGAGCGAATCACAGCTGCACGTGATTATTACTTGTTTTACAGTATTCTGTATAGCATAGCACAGCACAGTGCTTTTGTTACACTAATTTACTAGGGGTGCGTGTTTTTAGAAGACTGCTCAGCCATTCATGTTAGACACAAGGTCTTTATAGAAGTCATAAGTCTCATATTGTAGAGCGAAAGAAAGAACTATATCAGTGTTAAGGAATAGACCAACTGGAATGTGTACAAACGGGGTACTCTGGCCGATCGGCTGATTAATATTATTCTGATCATTCCAGTACACCCTGTACTAATTCATTATTATTCTAACCCTCAGTGATATGAGTTGCCTCTTGCTGTAATGTGTATGGTTTCAGAGCTGTACTGGTGCAATACAACACAGTTCAACTTACTGGTTCAATCTTCAGGGCATTTCTGTAGCTGCCAAACAGCGCTGCTTGGGCCTTCAGGAACGCATGAGCCACCCCATCCCCTGTGGTGGTGGACACTTTCTTCAGTCTGTTCTTCAGAGAAGAAACCTGCAAACACAGAAGGGACGTATTCCAGTGTAATGTGTTTATTCAAGAACAGTACAAGCATTTATACAAGGCTAATTTGGAATTAACAGATCAGCAGTCATTTCCCATTAAAAGTTCTAATGCCTTCATTTTGGAAAAGAAAGCTCTTCCCTGCAAGTGTAATGGTACTTGCAGGTGGCTTTTGGTAAAGGACATGTATTCATGAAACCCTTCACAGTCACAGGGCAATGAATGACAGGGGTGAAATGAATGTACTGGCATAGTGTTAGCATCAGCTTAGTTTACCAGATGTACTATTAATAGGGTCTGCCCAATGTTAAAAATCACACCCTCTTTTTTCACTCTGGCACTGTAAGAGACAGCCCTGCTGGCAGGGCACTGTTTGAAAGAGGTCCTTGTTGTGTATATCTGACTTTGGACCACGTCAGGAGAGAGCCGTAATGAATGCAAGTTTTTACAATGTTACTGCTGCGCTGTAAGACACTCCCTAGGTGCGGTAAACAAACATTTTCATACAAAAACTTAACAAAATAAAATAAATGGTGACACCGAAGGCACAAGGATCTATTTTCCAATTAACTATGTATTTGTTTTCCATGTTTGTGGTCACAAGTCAACTGTTAGGGTTAGGTTGCCACCTTGCAGGGCTTTTTGTTTCTTCTTATTTTGTAAATTTTTAAATTGTTCATTTATTTATTTATTTTTTGGTTGCCTTTGGTCCCTTTTGTATATATGGCCATAATTAATAAATTATCCAATATTTGTTTTTCAGAGTTCCCTGCATGTTGAAATTCATTGTAGACTGTCAGATTTGAGCTGGCCATGCTAAAACGCTTTTATTTATTTATTTTTTTTCTAAGAAGCATCTTTTTCTGTGGTTTTTGTTTTTTGTACTAAACGAGTCTCAGACTGTTTAATTTTTTTTATGGAAGCCTAGTGTGTTCACATTCATTTCATGTATGATATGTACCTGTAACCTTTATAGTTAAAGAATTAGACACAAATCTAGCAACAGAAAAAAAAAAGGTGAAAATAGCTTGGATCCTAAAGAGTTAAATGCGATTAGATACTTAATTTAAAAAAAAAAAAAAAAATAATAAAAAAAAAAAAAGTATCCTTGTGTGTTGATTCTGCATGTCCTTTCATGTGTGTGTCTGTCCATCACACTCTACACAGTGAACACGACAGCAACTGCTTGATTTGGCACCTCTCTTATCATACTTTCCTCGACCGCTATAGGCGTTTCAGATTGCATTTGGTTATTAGCGGATTTTCAAGTATTTTTAACACTTCAGGTACAGTGCGAGTGCTTCGTTGTGATGAGATTCTCTGTACATGGACTGTTTTTTTGAATGTGGAAGAGATTGTATTTGGTCAGGGCAATGCTTCGCTGCTATGAGTCTCTGTGTATATACTGGTTTTTGGAATGTGGAACACATTCTATTTGGTCAGGGCAAGGGGGTTAACAGGCCTGCTCTTTTATGAAAAGACAGGACCTCAGTTTAACATCTCTTCAGAAAGATGGAACTGCCAACAGCCTGTGCTGTGCTGGGCGTGATATTTGGATGCAGGCAAGAGCGCTGTATAGATTTCACTGGAGGAGCTCTCTTATCCAACTACTGGCCAGGCCCAGCCTTGCTTCGCTTCAGAGATCTACGTTATGAAGGGATCAGACAAACAAAGATGTGTGGTTTACAAAATAGAGTAACAATCACGACTCTACAAAATAGAATAATAATCATGAGACTACAAAAGAGAGTAACAATCAGGAGACTACATTGAACTTTATGGGAAACGTTGGGTAATGCCACGTTTTTATTTTACTATCTACTGATAGATTAGGGAAGCAGTGAAAAAAAAAATTTAAAAAAAAAAGGTAGGAAAAGCTGCTTGTTCTTATCCTTGCTGAAACACAGTAAATGAAGACGAATCTGGTGAAAGTCTGCATAATTTTAAGGATTGAGAAGAACAAGGGAATACACAAGAACTTTTAGCAGTTAAAATAATGACTAGACATATGTCTGTTTTGCTGTGGAACTATAGTACCAGTTAAAAGTACTGAACTGATTAAATAGTTTTCATTCATTTCAAATGTTCAGTCAGTAGCCTACTTTACATTAAGTGTACAACACATCACTAAAAACATAAGCACCTTGAAAACAGGGTTTCTTTATGCTAGATAGTGCTAAGTTTCAGTTGGGATATTGCAATACCATAAAGCAACTTACTTACATTTAAGCTGTCTAACAGTATGTTTTTAATTTGTAAAGTAGTATTACAAGTGTGAGAATGTCATAAGTGACATAAACAGGGGCTTGTCCCCATTGACACCCATTATATTCTGTCTGGGACTTTTCAATGTGGGGTGACATTAACACTAGTAATATTAAGTCTGACTGAATTACAACTAGGCCTAAATGATTTAGCGACAGAAGTATAACCCTGTTGTGGTGAGACTGCCCCCCCCCCCTTCCCCCCTCCCTTTGATGTGTGTTTTCAAACCCTGTTTTCTGCTTAACAAAGGCTTTCCCCACCTGTACATCCTAGTATTCCTCATTTAACCTTCTCTGACCTTTTTTATTTTAATTACCTCCGACTCACAGAGAGAAATTCATTTCAGGTGAACATGCCGCTAATGGACTAATTACCATTTACACAAAGAAAAGGGCATGTTGAGCAAATATCAACAGTAAACTCTTTCAGCATGCAAATGGGGGCCCATCAGCGGTGGCCTGCAAGCTTTTGTTTTTTAGCTATTAAAGTTATTATTGCTGACTTCAAACATTACTGTCATGCAGTCTGCTTCCTGCTATTTTGATATTCAGATTGTCTTTTTGTTTTCGGTTAAGGGATATCATATTGCAAGTGCCCTTCTGTACATCGATTTGTTTGCCAGACATTCACTTTCAATCAATTTAATCTGCCAACACACTGCAGGCCCATTCCCTGTGCAACTGGTATTAGGGCCTTGCATCCTAACACCTACAGCATTAACCACTGTTCACACAAGCTTACAGCACACTTACCTGCTTCTAGAACACAGAACACTTACAGTGATATTTAGGTCTGCATCTGTTTTAGGTTTGGCAAAGCTATCAATACCTTTACTCTCTGTTCCCAGTTCACATTCCTTTAGTTTTTGCATTTTTATTTTTCTAATGCCACATTCATGTTCTACATCTAAAAGTCCTTGCTACTATCTTAATTTACAACAGACACTCTTGTCTGTGTAAGTGGGATTTCAAACTCAAACTCCAGGAAACAAACATTTTACTTGTTTGAACCAAATGTAACAAAAGGATGAAAACCAAACCCAGTTAACAATCAACTGAATCTTGTTATCAAACAAGTATCAATTAGGAAGACATGTTTTAAGTGGCCTAAACAACTCAAAGTGTTGAAACAGTAAAACACGATATAGTCTCTTGTGCCTACCAGCACTCGTAACAGTGAAATATTTTTACAGATTCAACACTTATCGTTGTTTACCCCGTACTTACATTACATTCATATATTGTTACTTTCTTGTTGACGTGCATCCAGCAGATTCAATAATAATAACACTAGTAATAACACTAGCCTCACAGCAATATATGAACCAAAAATATTCACAGTTCAAAAGCTTTGGAAATCCCTGTTAAGCTTCCAAACTTAAATTCCCAAACAAACTAAGAGAACATCTGACTAATAAAGAACACGTGGCTTTGAGGGACCCACAATTACAATAACAAATTGTCGATGTATAATCTGACCACTTTAGGTTTTATGAGGTACGATTCAGATGTATCAGTAGTACATACGATAACGTACCAACGAGAGTCGGCACAGCTGAGATTAACCAGCTGATACGAACGGGCAATCTCAAAATATTGTGGGGTCTTAAAGGATGTAATGATTCAGCATCAACAGCATACCCTCACCTCTCTGTGTAAAGAAATGTCTCCTACTGTTTCCACTTCATGTTCAACTGGGTCCTCAGGAACTGGTTTCTGTGCACTCAAAGTATAGGGTGACTTTGACAACTCCTTTTTAAGATTTTAAAGACTTCAGTTCCATTTTCAGGACTCATTCCTTTAAATTCTTTATTTTGAAATAATCACTGAACACAGTAGCAATATTGTACACTGCAGCAAGAATGCAACTAGTACAATATTAACACTAAACGATATAGTACCATCGATATTGAAACAAAACAGGAATAATGCTGGGGTGGTGTAAGCATACACATTCACATGTTCTCCTGAAACTATGTTAGCAACATGCCATTAACAAAATATCACATATGACAAAAAGCACAGCTGCTGCATGACGTCATAGTCTCGTTTCTTTATTAATAAAAACAATACAAACACAGCTATGTGAGGCAAAATAATTATCAGAGGGCGTGCCGTTGGGAACCGTGTTAACGACACTGTGAGCTCAGATGTCCCTTGAGAAATACTCAGGGGGTCCTTTCCGAGTGCCAGTGAGAAACCAATGAGATTGGGTGGATAACAGCCTGCTCTTCTCTCAGCGTGTAGCTGGGTATTTGTGAACAGTCAGTCTCACAGGACTGGAGGATTCAGCAAGTAATCAAGAGTTTGCACAGCACCAAGCATGGAAGGCCTAAAGCTGATGAAATAATTCCATCAATCTTACACGCACTTGCTGCTGATTACTACCCCCGTCCCCCAGTATCCCTCTAGGCTGGGTCCTTTGATCCCCTGGAAGGCCAAACAGCATCCTGTATGTACATAAAAATCCACTGTTTCTGATTCGTCCTACAATGCTGAATGTTTTGGACACCTTTCATATTACTACAGTGCTCTCCCTTTACAAAATGTCCCTTTAAACAGGGCATGGTCGTCCCCTATTTGTCCCAGAGTGCCATTCCACTAGTACTTTCATTCTACCTATAGACAGAACACAAAAACACATGTTCTCGTAACTGTGGGTCCAGCTATTGGAGCACATGTTATAAAGTGGGAGCACTGTAATTTGATGCAGATATTCTCAGCTACATGTTATAAAGTGGGAGCACTGTAATTTGATGCAGGTATTCTCAGGTTCGAGCTGTACAACACAGATTTCAGCAATCTACCTTATCCAATGCAATCTCAAGATCTCAATCCAATTACGCATGTGTGTCCACATTCTTCTGCCTACTTTATTGGCTGCATCTTGAGGAGTCTAAGCCACTTTGTGGTATGGCTGGGATAAAGTGAGCAGTGCGTATAGGTCTTCTTAAAGAAGTACCACACATCTTAGCTAACATGAAATTATTTTACATCCTTATCTTTCACTACAGCAGTGGTTTGAACAACACACATTTTGATACATATTTCATTTATTTATGAAAGAAAGTTATGCAACACCCAATGCCCCCGTGTGAAAAAGTAATCGCCCCCTTAGACTCAATAACTGGTTACGCTACCTTTAGCAGCAATAACTGCAACCAAACGCTTCCTGTAGTCCTTGATGAGTCTCTCATAGGGCCGTGGAGGAATTGTGGCCCACTCCTTCATGCAGAAGTGCTTCAACTCAGTGGCATTTGTGGGTTCTCGAGCATAAAATGCTTGTTTCAGGTCCTGCCACAACATCTCAATGGGGTTTAGGTCTGGACTTTGACTGGGCCATTCCAAAACTTTAAATTTCTTGTTTTTCTACAATTCTGATGTGGACTTGCTTGTGTGTTTCGGATCACTGTCTTGCTGCATGACCCAGCTGCGCTTCAGCTTCAGCTCACGTACGGATGGCCTGATATTCTCTTGTAGAATTCTCTGATACAGAGCAGAATTCATGGTTCCTTGAATGATGGCAAGTCGTCCAGGTCCTGATCCAGCAAAGCATCCCTAAATCATGACACTACCACCACCATGCTTGACCGTTGGTATAAGGTTCTTACTGTGGAATGCAGTGTTTGGTTTTTGCCAGACATAATGAGGCTCAAGTTGGCTAAAAAGTTCAACTTTTGACTCAGCTGGCCATAGAACATTGTTCCAGAACTCTTAAGGATCATCCAGGTGCTTTTTGGCAAACTTGAGACGAGTACTCCGTTCTTCTTAGTGAGCAGTGGTTTTCGTCTTGCTACTCTGCCATGAATCCCACTTTTGCCCAGTGTCTTTCTGATGATGGAGTCATGAACACTGACCTTAGTTGAGGCAAGAGAGGCCTAGTTTTTCTCTCAGACTCCCTCTATATACCACTACAACCCACAAAAGATATGACCAAATTCAATGCGAAAAATGCAGAAAATCAGACAGGGGGCAAATACTTTTTCACAGTACTGTATATAATTCTACATGATGCAGAACTCATAACGTGTGTGTGTGTAGTGTGTATGTGTGTGTGTGTATATATATATATATATATATATATATATATATATATATATATATATATATATATATATATATATATATATATATATATATATATACACACACACACACACACACACACACACACACACACACACACACACTTGAGGTTCTGCATCATGTAGAACCAGAAATCCCTTGGCAATAATCAAAGTCAAAGCTGTTATTTGGGTAAATGGCTGCCCAGCCTGATATTACAGTAGATACCAGTCCTAATTAACTGGCCAGGCAGTGTACATTTCTAGCTTAGCCTATATGTGTGTGCATCTCTACTGTATCCCAGTTGCTGGGGAATAAAAATGTAAGGGTTGCACCACAACAATACTGTCGAATAATGACAAGAAATTCTAAAGCTAATCACTACGGAACAGAGTGGGCGGATGAAAAAATATATCCCGTTCAAAAATCAATAACAAAAGAAATGATTAGATTAAACCAAGCGCACTTTGAGTTTCATAATCAGATTCTACATACAGTGCCACAGAATAAAATAGCATCCCTTATAACATACAAAGACACACATTCCATATCTTGTTTTTACCGTTCTTATTAAGCCTGTGTTCACAGTTCAAAGCACAGCAAAGGCACATAAACATAACTCTGAAACATGTCATTAAAAGACATGCCTTGTTTGAAAATGCTGAACTCCGTTTGAAAAAGAACCATCTCCTTTTCACATAATCAGCCCCAGTGGAGTAGAGATGCGAGGGGAAGCGATATCAAACAATGGACTAGAGCAATCCACGTCCAACCACAACAGCTGTCTTTAGCGCCTGGCCAATTCAAATGCGGCTGGGAGTTCCAAACGTCTCTATGCATCTCAGGACCCCGACAGATGAAAAGCCACAGTTCCTAGTTTATCAGTCGTTCAGTTACTTGCTCATGAATAACTAAAATCACATCAGTTGTCTTAATCTAAGATCAAATTAAACAAGCATATTATTCTGCATGACTAGATTTCAGAAAACAAACACTTAACCCATTTATTTAGCTTCTTTTTGATAGTGGTTTTTATTAATGTTCAAAACAAAGAGAATCGCACCTGTTCTGAATATATCACATTGAGCCACCAAAACGTACAGTATTACACTGCCCTCATTGAACAAAAATAAATAAATAAATAAATAATGAACAGCCACTCTATTTAATTAACTGCCTATTTACATATATATATATATATATATATATATATATATATATATATATATATATATATATATATATACACACACAATTATTATTGTAAGGTGACATTGGTTTTATGTTGGGAAATATTTTTAAGAAAAATAAAAAACCGAAATATTTTGCTTGCATAAGTATTCAACCCCTTTGCTGTGGAAGCTACCAGTTTGCACCGATGAAAGAAATTGCCCTAACGAGGACACAATTACCTTAACATTGGCCTCCACCTGTGAACCATTAAAGTTGCTGTCACATTTTCTGGATAAAAACCCCACTGTTGAAGGATCATTGGTAAGGCTGTGAATCTGAGGAAAATGAAGACCAAAGAGCATTCTACAGAAGTTAGAGATAAAGTAATACAATTGCATAAATTAGGGAAAGGGTACAAAATAATATCCAAGTGTTTGGATATCCCAGTGAGCACAGTTGGATCAATAATCAGGAAGTGGAAGCTGCATCACACCACCTAGGCATTGCTAAGAAAAGGCCGTCCCTCAAAACTCAGAGCTCAAACAAGAAGGAGACTTGTGAGAGAAGCCATAGAGAGGCCAACAATCACTTTGAAGGAGCTACAGAGTTCAGTGGCTGCTGGGAGTGGAGTAATGGTGCACCAGTCAACCATATCAAGAGCTCTGCCAAAGCTCAAAGTGCTATGTGTGGCACAAACCTAACACTGCCCATGCCTCGAGACACACCATCCCTACAGTGAAATATGGTGGTGGCAGCATCATGCTGTGGGGATGCTTCTAATCAGCAGGAACTGGGTATCTTGTTACAATTGAAGGAAGAATGGATGGAGAAAAATACAGGAAAATACTGAATCTGAGAGAGAATCTGCCTCAGTCTGTTAAAAAACTGAAGCTTGGGAGGAAATTCACCTTTCAGCAGGACAATGATCCCAAGCACAAGGCCAAAGCAACATTGGAGTGACTCAAGAACAAAAAGGTGAATGTCCTACAGTGGCCCAGTCAAAGTCCTGATCTCAATCCCATTGAGAATCTGTGGCACTATTTGAAAATTGCGTCCAACCAACCTGAACAACCTGGAGCAAATCAGCCAAGAAGAATGGGCCAAAATCACACCGACGCTGTGTGCAAAATCCGTTTTACATTACATCGCTTCATATCATATCTCGTTTATTAGCAAGTTCTTTTGAAAAAACAATCGGCATGCACCATAAGTTCTTTGAGAAATGACCTCTCTTAATATCATCTCACAAACCCGCTTATTGTCACGTTTTGTGCAGCCTGTCAAAAGCTGTGTGGGCGGGCTTTACTATATAACCAAGATATAATTAATTTCCAACAAAACCAACAACCAATAATCAATTTGGCTGATAAACTGACATTTTGTGCAGCCTGTCAATTGCTGCGTGGGCGATCTTAACGGGTTGTGTTCAGTTATAAAACACTGTCTCCAAAATTTGGGGTAACCCTGTCTCAAATCAACCAACATGTTAACACACTGACCTTTGGTGGGCTTATGGATGAGGATTTGAAGGACTTGTTGTAAAATAATTGATTTGGTAACCTGTCTCCTTCACAGTTTAATAAATGTACAAACATGAACAACACGCATTTATGTTGTTTTAGGTTATATTGTACAATATTAGCCAATAGTTTTGAATTCAGATCAAGAGAAAGCATAAAACATGTATAAATAAATCCATAAAACTAAAGCCATAAAATCTGTATAATCTTTATATGCAAGTGGTTTGTCATAAGGTAACAGAAGTACTGCTAACCTCTTATTTCTTCTTTGTTGTCATCTTTAAAAATTGATTCTTGCAAAGTTCTGAAACAAGCATTCATGGGATACAAATGAGAATCTGATGGACTTGTGGTGAACATGCACACACACTTTTTTTTGATAAGTCAAAGCACCACAATTGTAAAATTAAGGGAATTATAAAGGGAACAGTAAAAAAAAAAAAAAAAAGAAAAAGAAAAAAAACTTTACAAATACATACAGTGCCGATTGAAAGTCTACACCCCCTTGAACTTTTTTCACATTTTGTTGTGTCAGTGCCTCAGAGTTTCATGCATTTAAATGAGGATTTTTTTTCCACTTATTTACACACCATACCCACACTGTTAAGGAGTAAAAAAGTTTTTTATTGAGAAAAAGATTATATATTAAAAATACAAAACTGAAAGATCATAATTGGTTAAGTCTCCACCCCCCTGAGTTAATACTTGGTGGAAGCACCTTTGGCAGCAATTACAGCTGTGAGTCTGTCGGGATAGGTCTCTACCAACTTTGCACACCTAGATTTGGCAATATTTGATCATTCTTCCTTACAAAACTGTTCAAGCTCTGTCAGGGTCCTTCGGGAACGTTGACGGACAGCAATCTTCAAATCATGCCACAAATTTTCTATTGGATTTTCAGTGGCTCTCAAAAGTATTCAACCCCCTTGGACTTTTCCACAATTTATTGTGTTACAACATGGAATCAAAATGGATTTAATTAGGAGTTTTCGCCATTGATCAACACAAAAAAAGTCCATAATGTCAGTGAAAAATAAAATCTACAAATTGTTCTAAATTAATTACAAATACAAAACAGAAAATGATTGATTGTATAAGTATTCACCCCCTTGAGTCAATATTTGGTAGAGGCACCTTTGGCAGCAATTAGAGCCATGAGTCTATTTCGATAAGTCTCCACCAGCTTTGCACATCTGGACACTGCAATTTTTGCTCATTCTTCATTGCAAAATTGCTCAAGCTCCGTCAAGTTGGATGTGGACCTTTGGTGAACAGCAATTTTCAACTCTTTCCACATATTCTCAATTGGATTGAGGTCCAGGCTTTGACTGGGCCACTCCAGGACATTGACCTTTTTGTTTTTAAGCCACTCCAGCGTGGCTTTGGCTGTATGTTTGCGGTCATTGTCCTGCTGGAAGATGAATCTTCTCCCAAGTCCCAGGTCTCTTGCAGACTTCAGGTTTTCCTCCAGGATTTCTTTGTACTTTGCTGCATCCATTTTGCCCTCCATCTTCACAAGCTTTCCAAGTCCTGACGCAGAGAAGCATCTCCATAGCATGATGCTGCCACCACCGTGCTTCACAGTAGGGATGGTGTTCTCAGGATGATGTGTGGTGTTAGGCTTGCGCCAAACATAGAGCTTAGCGTTGAAGCCAAAAAACTCTATTTTGGTCTCATCAGACCACAGAATCTTCTTCCATTTGGTCTCAGAGTCTCCCATATGCCTTCTGGCAAACTAGCCGAGATTTGATGTGTTTTTTTTTTCAACAACGGCTTTCTTTTTGCTACTCTCACATAAAGGCCAGTTTTGTGAAGCACACGGGCTATTGCTGCAGTATGCACAGTGTCTCCCAGCTCAGCCTGTGGAAGACTGTAAATCCTTTAGAGTTGCCATAGGCCTCTTGGTGGCCTCCCTGACTAGTGCCCTTCTCGGCTGGATACTCAGTTTTTGAGGAAAGCCTGTTTTAGACAGATTCACAGTTGTGCCATATTCTTAATAATGGACTTTACTGTGGTCCGGGGGATATTCAATGCCTTGGAAATGTTCTTATATCCTACCCCTGATTGGTGCTCTTGAAGAACCTTACTCCGGATTTGCTTTGAATGTTCCTTTGTCTTCATGATGCAGTTTTTGTTAGGAAATATACTAACCAACTGTGGGACCTCCCAGAGACAGGTGTATTTAACCTGAAATCATGTGAAACACCTTAATTGCACACAGGTGGACTCCATTCAACTAATTATGTGGCTTCTAAAGACAATTGTTGCACCAGAGCTTATTTAGGTGTGTCATAGCAAAGGGGGTGAATACTTATGCAATCAATTGTTTTCTTTTTTATATTTGTAATTAATTTAGAACAAGTTGTAGATTTCATTTTTCACTTTGACAATATGGACTTTTTTGTGTTGATCAATGTCAAAAACTCCTAATTAAATCCATTTTGATTCCATGTTGTAACACAATAAAATTTGGAAAAGTCTAATGGGGTGGAATACTTTTGAGAGCCACTATGTGTGTGTGTGTATAATTTTTTTTTAATGCATTCATTCCAGGCTATAAGGCAACAAAAGATGAACATTTTGAAAGGGGGTGTAGTCTTTCTATAGGCTCTGTACATACATAAATGCAACACAAATACATAAATATATAAACTGCCTACAAGTAGCTGTGCATTAATGATTGACAACTGATTGCACCATCAATGATGAAGGTTCAGATTACAAAGACATAGATTTATTTATTTTTTTAGACATTGCAAGGGCTTGTAACTCTTTTTTAAATTTGTTTTTTTATTGAACATACAACTACTAACTCCTTATATTCCTAGTTATTCTTTAAGCTCAGAAAATGCAGAACTTGTACTTGTTCCAAAAAATCATCTTAAATCAACTGTAGACATCTATGACACACACACACACACCACCCACTCGATATATCGCGGGTGTCGGGTTCCAATATACATCCACTATATATCGAGGGCCACGATATAACGAGACCCCCATAGAAAAACAAACAAATAGGCTAACAAACACTGTACAACCACTCCCTTGTTCTAATCGGGGGCGTCAGGGTCCAGTATATATATATTCTACATCATTTTCAAGGCCAACCGAGCTAGAGAAAACAGCATTTTCAGCATTCTGTTGGGTTTCCAGACACAGCTGGCTGCTGCACACTGCAATGGGGATACAGGCCCTTTGTATGTAAAGTTTGTGAATTCATCATAACATTTGTTAGTATCTAAACTCAGCAGGAGAGACCGCAAGCTTGCAGAAGGTTACTTGTACTAACAAGAGTGATGCCAACAGGAAAAAATACAACTCTAGCAAAACATTTTACTCATTATTAGTTTGACTGGCAGTCAACTTTGGGAGAAATAACAACTTTGATATTTAGTGGCTGCAAGTAAGAAAATAAGTTTTATCTTTTTAATTTAGAATGCCCAATTATTTTACCAATTCCAATTCCGAATTGCTTCTTGGACCCAGTAATTTGAGAGCGGATGCTGGCGATCTACTGGCCTCTGGAGGACAAAGGCCAGCCCTGCAGCTGTCAATTTGAGCTTACCAGGTTCCAGGGCTTTGCTTTCTTAACTCAGTATTGTACTTGTCTATAATACGTAACACAATTTGTTTCCCCCTGTATATAACAATGTAAGGTACACTTTGTTAAATGACCAACACATTCTTGACGTCTCTACAATTTCACAACAGGAAATTACTTTACAGTAAATTACAGTACTTTAATCTACCAAACAATTCTTAAAAATAAAATTGGCCAAAATTGAAGATAAATCAAATAGATATTAATGTAATACAACAAGAATTGAATAAATTTTAAACAACTTTCTCGTATTCAATTCCACAGAGTGAATCATTTTTTTCTGGATCTAATTGTGGTTATCTATTCTTACATTCAGTCTCTCTCTAAACATGCTGCATCACTAAGCACAGACAGACAGAAGGTCGGGCAGACGTACACTAACAGCTGTCTGTTCCACGGGTTTCTTACTTATCTTCAATGAGGTTCAAAACATAAAATAAAGACTAGACCTTTTGAGTATGGCACAGATTGCAATCAGTAATCTGCAAACAAATTCTCCTCTGAACATGTTTCAGAACGAACTGGTTAGCCGAGACAATGAACTGTACTGCACACTGTATAACACTATGGATAGTAAAACTATATAAACACTAAGGGGACTGGTTGGTGTGGAAGGGTAATATGTTTATCCTATGGGAATGTAGTACTGCTAACAATCCCACTTGAATATTTATGGCACACAGTACTTAAAAACCAACAGAGACTAAATAAATAAACAATAATCTCATGGTTCCAAAATGTGTCAAAACTAACTAGCTAAATAAAATATAATCCAAGTTAATCTTGACTTTAATTCAAGGAATAAACCAACATCCACCCACATGTAATAAAAAGGTTGACAAAAGAATCAAAATGTGTAAAAACTGATGCCAGGGAAGTAACATCCCACTGTAGCCCCATTGCTTGTTTCATAGCAGCACACTCACCACTGAGCCTGTTTCTCACATGAGCACAGCACGCCTGCTTAACTGGATGGTATCTATAACAACCAGTTCGTAGACGAGATTCAGTGAAAAAAAACAAACAAAAAAAAAAAACACCTTGGCTGTTGTAAACATAGTAACTGGCATGATATCTGATAAATCAAAATATAAAGTGCTGTACAGTTTGGATGTATATCACACTTTAAACATAATTAGAGCTGTGAAGTGTTTATTTTTAATAAGGCTCTTTGCAGTTGGCCAAAATTCTGTTGTTGTTTTTGTTTTGTTTTTTATTTTATTTTTATTGCCCCAAAAGTGAAATGACCAGTTCTTTCTGGTATTGCCCAGAAAGAACTGGTCAGCTGTACTGGAGTTCTGGTGTGTTAAGGCGTCCTGCAAACCACTGCACAGCTGAGAATGACTGTACCTCTACTGTAACAAATACAGGAAGCGGCACCATAAACAAGCTGGAACACAGAAGCACTCGAACTCTCTGGTGTTTTTTCAGTGTTCATAGGAGAAACATTAGTTTTGGGGTTTTTGGTGCGTTTTATCTGTGTTTACCTGTAAAAGCCTAAAACCCTGACTAAAATATCTCTTTTGAGCTCTGTGTTCTGACCTTCAACATTATTCTTGATCTCCCTAAAAAGATCTTACCAGCTACACCTTGAGCTGCCCGTGGCTCTGCCTAGGGCCATAGAACTACCCTTGCTAGTTGAATGACTGATCATTATTTCTTAAGTCTTAGTTCTTATTTCTTATGTCTCGGGTCCTAATTAATTCCAGATATTGAACATTTTGTCAAATATAAATAAATGAAACAACTATTCATCGGAGAATATGCACAGTATGCAAAATGTACACTGCCCTAAATTGCGTTACAGGTGCAATGCCCTGTTTTTAATTTTGTATTTATGATATTTTTAAAAGGTTACGGGGCCATGTTGAAAATAAGAAACAAGCGGTTATAAAAGACGACAAATGTTTTGACATGATATCACAATATCTTTATGTATTGTTTGATGATTTGATTTTATACAGCATGAAACAATACTAAAATAAACTTAAAAACAGTTATACAAAAGGTGCACATACCCAAAGGCACGAGCATTATACACAGGGGGTGTGTTACACACAGGGTTCAGTTTATATTGATGGTAAATGATGAATAAAGTAGAACTATTTGTCTAATAATGTAACTCCTACATTAATGGAGGATTTCCTGGCAAATGGTATAACATAAGAAAAGCAGTTGGGATGTTTACGAAACACCATGTTGGTATTTTTCACTGGTGTATTTCTTATATACATTAGCGGTAGAATGTTGCAGTGGGGCATGTTAATGGTTACACTGTGGTGTATCAGCTGTACCTTGAGGTTAGATGTCATTGTGAAAGCTTTGTTGAGGCTACAGTTAATATACTTGATGTACTACAAAAAACTGCCCTTCAAGAAAGGTAGAGTACAGTAATCTTTTTGCTCTCAGATTAAACAAAGCAGGAATTTAAATGGAACCGGAGACTGTAAAGGGTACAGGATTTGATTTTAAGCACCTTTAGAAATATGTAAATAAGCAACAGGAATTCAATGATAATAACTATGCTAATTAACTCAATTATCATTTGATAATAAACTTGCATACACTTATAGTGTACTTGACTTTTAATTTCTGTTTCCTGGAACAGAGCTAGAATATGCCATCTATAACATACACCTGAAAAGTAGCTGCAGAAGCATGAGAAATTTGGCAAAAATTATTTATGATGGAGGTTTACATGGAGTGTGAAGTGATCTGATGATTACCAAATAGTTTTCACTAGCCTTCTTTTTATAAGTTTATTATAAATACGTTCCTATACATTAACACAAAATAATTTGTTAACATGTTACTAAGCTTGCTGTTAACACTTAATACGCACAAAACAATGGCCCTTAAAGTCCAGAATGCCCAAATTCCTATGGCTGTGAAGAGTTAGAGGGCTGCATGAGAAGCCAAAGGGCACAGCCTGAAACACGGAAATGAAGCTGGTTTAAAAGTTATTGTAGGAAACGAGAGACTGAGAATTCTTCAGGGACCAAGGCTAGTGGTTTCCTCAGGCAACTTTACACCAAGAGACCTCAAAGTGTCAACGTTTAAAACGACCACAAACCCTCCTTTATTTGTCCCATATGGTGCTCACAATGCTGGGATACTCTATAGCAGCTTTAACTCATTATCTTATCTGGGTAAGATCTTCTGCCTGGCTTCCTGAATCGCACTGAACTGAGGAGCAGCTTGTCATAACTAGCGGATCCCAAAAGTTTGCACCAACAAATATGCAGACGGTTACAGTTTTAAAATGTAACATATGTAAAATTTCACTTAGGAAAAACACAGCCTAGCTAAAGAATTTAAATTGGGACATTCCAATAATGTATCTTTTATTATTGTTAAACTCTGGTTAATATCACTCAATTCAACCAAATTTAATATGACTTTATGCAGACAAAAAAGTATTGATATCCTAAACATTCTACTAATGGACACTATTGTAATCAAATACAAAAAAACATGAAATAAAACGAAATGCAACGTATAAAATGAAAATCATTATAAAGCAAACATAGAATGACATTTTTAAATTGAGGCTTATACAAACAATACTTTAAATAAATACTAATTGTAGTTGTCAATGCTCAGCCATTCCCATCTGAAGTGAAATGGAAGTCTTGTTTAGAACTTGCGCAAACAATTTGGAGCGAGTTGTTTGCGCATTAAAATTGTGATTGAAAAGAAGAGACATTTGTTTCTAAAATGCCTAAACCGCACATAACAAATTAAACCACGCTGTAAAGAATTTATGTATAAGGGGATGTATGCAGCCGACATTGACAAAATAATGATGTGCAGATTTTGCAACTGTGGGCTGGACTGGGTTGAAATAGACCATTGTTAAGCATCAATAGCTGTTTATTCAGTTTGGGGGAAATACAGCTGTTTGTTTGTATTTTGTATTAGTATGCTAATTTGTTGGTGCAAACTTTGCAATGGAGCAAATGCTGTTATAGTTTTGAATGCATTTGAATGAATAGTTTTTAAATACTGACAAACTCCAAGCGTGTTCTATACTGGAGCACTGCTTCAGCAATGGGATTGAAATACAATTCCGCTTATATTTTTTTAAATGGACAGACTGCTGTATGTGAAATTATTATGCTATCCCCACAACAGTAGGGCAGTGTGTGTATATATATATATATATATATATATATATATATATATATATATTATTTATATATTGTAAACATTGTCGCCCGCATAGGCAGCAAATGTAGAGGAAGAAAAAAAAATAGCAAATATGTTAAATGATTACTTTTCACAAGTTTTTACAAAGGAAGATACTGACAACATGCCCCACATGTCATCCAGTTCCTATCCAGTTTTAAATAACTTTAGCATAACTGAGGCAGAAGTGTTAAAGGGACTAGGAGCTCTTAAAATAAACAAATCCCCTGGGCCGGATGAGATCCTCCCAGTAGTACTCAAAGAAATGAAAGAAGTAATTTACAAACCGCTAACCAAGATCATGCAGCAGTCTCTTGACACAGTGGTGGTACCGACAGACTGGAAAATTGCAAACGTAATACCGATCCACAAAAAGGGAAACAAAACTGAACCAGGTAACTACAGACCAGTAAGCCTGACTTCTATTATATGCAAACTTATGGAAACTATAATAAGAGCCAAAATGGAAAATTACCTATATGGTAACAGAGTACTGGGAGACAGTCAACATGGTTTTAGGAAAGGGAGATCGTGTCTAACTAACTTGCTTGATTTTTTTTTGAGGATGCAACATCGATAATGGATAATTGCAAAGCATATGACATGGTTTATTTAGATTTCCAGAAAGCTTTTGACAAAGTCCCACACAAAAGATTAATTCTCAAACTGAATAGTTGGGATTCAAGGAAACACATGTATATGGATTAGGGAGTGGTTAACATGTAGAAAACAGAAAGTACTGATTAGAGGAAAAACCTCAGAATGGAGTGTGGTAACAGCGGTGTACCACAGGGATCAGTATTAGGTCCTCTGCTATTCCTAATCTACATTAATGATTTAGATTCTGGTATAGTAAGCAAACTTGTTAAATTTGCAGACGACACAAAAGTAGGAGGAGTGGCAAACACTGTTGCAGCAGCAAAGGTCATTCAAAATGATCTAGACAAGATTCAGAACTGGGCAGACACATGGCAAATGACATTTAATAGAGAAAAGTGTAAGGTACTGCACGCAGGAAATAAAAATGTACATTATAAATATCATATGGGAGATATTGAAATTGGAGAAGGAATCTATGAAAAAGACCTAGGAGTTTTTGTTGACTCAGAAATGTCTTCATCTAGACAATGTGGGGAAGCTATAAAAAAGGCTAACAAGATGCTCGGATACATTGTGAAAAGTGTTGAATTTAAATCAAGGGAAGTAATGTTAAAACTGTACAATGCACTTGTAAGACCTCATCTTGAATATTGTGTGCAGTTCTGGTCACCTCGCTATAAAAAAGATATTGCTGCTCTAGAAAGAGTGCAAAGAAGAGCGACCAGAATTATTCCGGGTTTAAAAGGCATGTCATATGCAGACAGGCTAAAAGAATTGAATCTGTTCAGTCTTGAACAAAGAAGACTACGTGGCGACCTAATTCAAGCATTCAAAATTCTAAAAGGTATTGACAGTGTCGACCCAAGGGACTTTTTCAGCCTGAAAAAAGAAACAAGGACCAGGGGTCACAAATGGAGATTAGAAAAAGGGGCATTCAGAACAGAAAATAGGAGACACTTTTTTTACACAGAGAATTGTGAGGGTCTGGAATCAACTCCCCAGTAATGTTGTTGAAGCTGACACCCTGGGATCCTTCAAGAAGCTGCTTGATGAGATTTTGGGATCAATAAGCTACTAACAACCAAACGAGCAAGATGGGCCGAATGGCCTCCTCTCGTTTGTAAACTTTCTTATGTTCTTATGTTTCTATGTGTTGTTGCTACTTTTTTTTTCTCTCGCATCCACATTTTAGAATTCTTTTTACATGCTAGCCTTGTATTTAATGTATTATGTAATTTTCACTGTATTTAATGTATTATGCATTGTTTTTCATTTTATTTAATGTATAATAATAATACCTTTATTTTTACATCGTGCCTTTCATGGTGGACCACCATCACAAAACGCTTTACAGAGGTAGGCTGTGAACTGTGCATTATATGCAGAGTCACTTACAATAGGACATTGATTTAACATCTCATCTGCAGGATGGAGCACAAGGAGGTTAAGTGACTTGCTCAGGATCACACAGTGTGTCAGTCGGTGCATATGGTTACAAGCCCAGTACTTAAGCACTTTACCACACTGGTTAAAATGACCACTGTATTTAATGTATTATGCATTTGTTTGTTACTGTATCTTGTAAAGCATTTTGTAAAGAATTTTCTTCACAATTGCAGGAGCGGTTCTCAAGATATATAAAAGAGTAAGACATACAGATAGCCACCTTCACTAGTGCCCCGTCACCTGGGACATGTTCAATAAATAGAAAGACTGTTAAAGAGAGCTGAGAGAAAGACAGCAGCAGCAGCAGCAGCACCCACAGCATCTGCGTTTGGACAGCAGATTGTATAAACCTCTCAACCATATTATTGAAAAGCACAACACTTAATCCGTTAACTGCGGTTCCCATGCAACAAGCCCAACAAAGTGGAACAGACATCCCCTGAAACTGCACGCTGCCTCTTAAACCTTAAAGTGGAAAAATGAAGCAAGAAATTAAAACTAATAAATCCACAATTACTACTGTTATAAAAATAAACTAAAAGTAAAAAATGAAAGGAAGGAAGTCTCTTAAAGCTTTATTACATTCCTAAGCATGAAGTATTTTGTTTTACTGCTACAGTTGCTTCTGATGTTCTACAGTGATCCAGCGATGCTTGTTTTAATGAAGTCCAGTAAAACAAATACAACACCTGACTGTTGACAAAGGAAAACCAAAACTCCAAGCCCTGATCATTTAGTTGTTCCATGCTACCAGTAAAATGCCTGCTGAGTGAAACAACATGCCTTGAACTGTATAAACTACACAAGTCCAGAGCTTTAACAATGTGTAGGAGTGGAGCTATGAGGGTGCTGGAATATAAAATGCATCATGTGAAAGGTTGCACCACAGAGCTAAATTAGGCAAGGTAAGTGCAAAGGCACAACTTCTGAAAGGAATTAAACACTGTTAAATACTGTGTTCATTTTGAGTTTCCAAAAAAACACTGTGGTCTTAAGAGAGTCCAATGAAGAGCAACCAAACTAATCTCAGTGTTTACCAGAATGAGCCATGAAGATAGGTTGAGAGAACTGAATCTATTTGGCCTAGAACAAAGAAGAATTAGCATGGACTTCATTGAATTATTTAGTCTTAATGGAGTTCACAAAAATTCAACTTTAAGCAAATCACGGAAAGCAGGACCAAAAGACATAATAAAAAATTAAAAAAAAGTGAAGATAGACTTATGACCAAGGGTAGGAGACACTTCTTTACACAGAGGGGTGACGGCATGGAATGCGTTACCTAGCCATACTGTTGATGCTGAATCACTGGGACCCTTAAAGACCCAAGTTTTCAGATCAATCAGCTATTAGGAAGCGGACCAGCACTGATGGGCCGAACGGCTTCTGCTCAGTCGTAAAAATTATTTTTTAAATAGCATAAAATAAGCAAGAAGACTACTTAATATTTCAACTGTTCTGTCCTGTTTCTTGCTAGATTAATATCAGGAAAAATGTTGTTGTATATTATCCTACATCTTACCCTGAGGTAAAATAAATAAGTAAATAAATCACTTTAACCCAGTAGCTAAAAAGGCAGGTTTTTTTTGTAATCTATATAAATTCTGAAAAGGCCTATGTGATCTTGCTGCGGACACTTCATCACAGAAACAATTTTACTTCAAAATGAGGAGAAAACCCCAGTGTATACATACAACAGCGTCCTATTAGAACATTTAAGGAGACCCATATAACAATCACGTGAGCAATGCTACCTTTTCGCAGTACACAAAAGGACCAGCGTAAACACAGCATCCTTTCTCATTTATTTTGAAGAGGTTTTAAAGACAACCCTGTAATCTACTTCAAAGGAGCATCTTTCTTTTTACTATCAGGGGCCTTTATATAACATCGGGAACACAGGCAGCCCTTCATTAAATAAAGAAACAGTCAAAAACTTGATCACAAATAAACTGAGAAATGACATTTTATTTTGCCCTATTGTTATTTTTTGTACAACTCGCTTAGATCAAAGTGCATTGCTGGTTGCTTTGTCCACTTTTGCAGTCTCTTTGGTCTAGTAATTAAGAGACTACTTCAGAAGCAGGTGGCATCACAGTACAAAGCAAGTAGAACACATCTCTCGAAGCCAAATGAAAAACATTTAGTCAAGAAGAGCATTGTATTATTTACATGAGAAGGAATATGTATGTCTACAAAATTGAGGTGAATACTGGAATAACATGAATAATCAAGCAAGACAATAGCTGTAATGGATTTTAAGAGAAACCTGTTGTCCTTGATTATGCCATCCAAGAATAAAAAGCTCAAAATGATGAGAAAAAATGCCAATTTCTTGTTCCTCGCAAAACCTTTAAATGAAAGAATAAAAGATAAATAGTAGTTTGTTTTCAGAGCAACTCCGAACTTACCACATCATTAGGAAGACTTTGAAGATCATCGAATGGTGTTTCCAGTGTGTTTGTGTCTACATTTAGGACGACCACATCTTCCAGGGCCATGCTTTTCACTCTCTGTAACAAAGGGAGTACAGACTGTTACAGCAGAAAACAGCAATTACAATTCTGAAACAAGAACCCTCTTAACAAGCAAGTAGCTTCAAATGTCATTGGATATATTTCTTCCACCTTCCCCTTGATGATATTTACTATCAGTGTTTTGTAGTTCCTATGGTTTAAAATGATCATTTAAAAGAGTGGTCATGTTTTCTCTATATCTTTCTTTACCTGGCTTTGAACTTGCTTTGATCTTGTCTGGCAAATCCTACCTGCCTAGCACTGAACAGACTTGCTCATTCAAGTCAAACCAAGGAACAGTGTGACCTTTCAACTCTGCTGGCCCAACCTTCTTTACATACATAGAGGTGGTGACTGGGTGAGACCAGCCAAGCTGAAATGCTATTTTGCCACATAACCTGAATGGAATGAGGAAGTCAGTTCAGTTTTAGGCTGTTTTCCAGACAAGCTCACAGAGATACTGTATGGAAATGTGATAAAAACTCAACATTGGATCAACAAAACCAACTGAAAGTATATAAATGTATAATAGTAAAATAAGATGCTCTTTAAGACAATGTATCCTTTCTAAGAAAATGTACAAACCCAAAGTAATTCAGTTGCATTCTATATATCAGGCTATAAAAAATAAACATTGTAACCTCTTTTTTCATATTTATGCTAACCTAGCATTTCGTATACAAGGGATATTGTGATCACTCTGATAAATCTGATAGGTATTTCCAGTATTAAACCACTTGGTTATAAACCCAACTTCCCCCTGAGTGGTCATTATGATTCAGCTTCACTACACATCTATATGCCCCTGTACTGAAGATTCAAACTGACTACATGCTCCTGAAAGCTGAGTGTTGGTGTGTAGTCTCCGTTTGCTTGCAGCTGGTTAAAAAAACAACCCGTCTCCTGGGGTTTCTACAGGTGAAATCCAGCCATAGCAACTGAACACACACACGCAGTTTTATCACGCCTGCACCAGTGTAACGCCAGCAAAGCACTGAGGTACATAAACTACAACAATAAACAGATATAAACAGGAACATACAATGCCAAGAGTGACAGAGGACAGGACCAAGCTTACAACATAGGGCTTACTCAACTGTACAATAACTATTACACTAGGACCAAGGCTGTGATTTTACTAACTTCTACAGACAAAAATACCTTGTTAGATTGTCAAAGCCCAATTCCTTTAATGGAGTAAATGATGGTATTTAGGTCTGCCACTGTGCATATCAGTTCAACTGACCTCAAATGTGTACGTGTACTGTGAGTTTTCAAAGTGGAGCAGTTACAACTATCACAGCAATACATTGTATTCAAGGCACACTTGTACCTTTGGAACGGATATTTATGCTGCAAAGGTGTTGAGTTAATCAATACTCTGCCGGGATTAGCCCCAGCTGGCCTGCACTCATTTTTTAGAGCATTTTACAGACCAGTGACTACCCTGGATTACATCAACCTCCTCTCTGTGTTGATCCCAGGGTTCACTCAAAGAGAAGTGGCTGATTCCTCACTGTACTTGTATTGTAAAGTTATTTAATGAAATCCAGCTGTGGCTTATCTAAATAAATGTAACAGCATATTTTGAAAGAGGAATATAAGTAACGTTAATGCCATAAAACTAGAAAGAGATTACTTAGCGCAACAATGTAACTGCCCCAGCTTGCACAATCCTTTAAAAAATTTGCTGGGTGTACACAATGGCTATGAAATCTGTATTGATGTTTAACCGGTTTTGATGGTCCTGAAAAAATATATAGTGTACCCCAGTACAAATATGTACAAAACCATAACAGATAGGATGCGTTATGTGATACTGGGGTGTAAGTACATTTCAGGAGGCTTTGAATGAAAGGCAAGAATCTAAAAGCTATTATTATTATTATTATTATTATTATTATTATTATTAATAATAATATTATTATTATTATTATTATTATTACTACTATTACTAACAACCTGTCTTTAAGAAGTTTGATGCGATAGCTAATCCACGCACTCTCAGATACAATATAGATCAGAATGTACTAAAGGGAGAGATTCATAACCCTTATTTATCTTCCACAGCACATTGTTTATAGCCTCGATAAACATGGCTTAATCAGTGTGAGACCCTTTCCTGTTGGATTACAGAAGTGGAACCAGCATGCTTCAAATCTCTGCACTTTTCAGACAGACTCCAGGAAAGCAGTAGCAACTCTAAATGTCTTGCTGATAAGGCCTCCTTAATTCCTCTTTCAAGATATCCACACCATGTTAAGTTTACTGTTTTTTTTTTTTTTTTTAAAAAGGATTTAAACTGTTTTAAAACAAACAAGTTATACATTGCATATTCAGTAGTGGAAACAACAAAGACTAAAGGTGGGGGCTGTACTGATCATTTTCCTCACTTAGACCCCTTACTCACTAAATACCCTGGTATCTCTGAATAGATGGTCGTCTCCTCTTTAAAAATATGCTAATATTTGAAATGAGCTAGACATCTCACAAGTAGAACGGTCCCCCGAAATGTTCTCCTTTTTCTAGGAAAGCAGTACTGTTGGGGGTGGGGAGTTTGATGCCAGATCACTTCACTTAGACTACTTGCTCTCGAAATACCTTCGTATCCCGGGGGGCGTTGACTCAGGCAGGGTTAAATTACAGGCATCACTGCAGAGGGAGTATTTTTAAATTTAGGTAGACAGATTAAGTTTACAATTAGGCATGCTTAAATTTCAAAGGTAGAGCTCAGCACACAGTGACGATAAAGAATCAAGAAGTGCAGTTAACATATTTATTGACGGGTGAAATACAATTTTAAGCTGCTGCAATACGTCCATTGCTTTGCCATTTCAAATCTTTTCACGAAACAAACATTCAACTTTAAAACTGCAGCGTCCCATGCAAACCCACATCATGAAAACACACATCTGTAGGTGAAAAACACTCAAATAAAAGTAGCTACATTTGAAAAATATATAAATGTGAAATTTGCGGTCCACTAAAATAAGGGGCTTTACATAATCTCTGCAAGTAAGAAATTGCAGTGTCCAGTGTGAAAATAACACCACAAAATAATTAACTAACATCCAAAGTAGCACTATAGCATTAAAATATTATATCAAAACAACTGGTGCCTGAGTTATGAGCTCTTGCAGTGTCTAAAAAAAATAAAAATAAAAAATGAAATCCAAATTAAAGATTGTATTGTAAAGGAAAACGTAATGAAATCAGACTGTGGAGTCTGTATCACCTGAATGAAAACCACCAAACTGCATGACTTCGTTATCTGAAGCGAAGATAACCCTGACCCATTCAATGCACGGAGCAAATACTTCTAGGCAGGTTTTTTCTATCCATGTGAGCCGCGATATTTTCCAACAGGCATTATTTGCGCATGGTTATTAAAAACATGTTATCACTTTTTTCTAGGAAAAGAAAAGTATTGCCTGTAAAAGAAGATGTAGGTTGTCAGGCATTTTTAAAACCTGATTAAGACATCTGTCATAGGAATACAGAAAAGAAACACATGAAAATTATATTGGTTACCAGCCCTTTAAAATACACGCACTTGAATAGTGACATAGTAGGTTTGTTAATATGTTTAATAAAATAAATAATTTGTACATTATAAAAAATGTAATTTATACCGCTAGTTTTAAACATTCAAAATTGTAATAAAGAAAGTACCTTGATCAGTGACTCAAGTAGACTCTGTTTTTTCATTTGATTCCCAAACATCCTTGTGGCTGTATTAACTATAAAAGGCACTGGAAGGAAACACAGCCTGGAGCATGGGTTTCTGCACTCATGAAACAGCCTCTTGCAATATTTTCCCTTTTTTACTGTCTTAATCAGAAATTCAGTCCTGCCGAGACCCACTTCCCCTTTGATGGGGGAAAGCAGTCACTACACCTCAAACTGCAGTAAATGATGGCCACAAGACCAGAAAAAGTAGACACTACACCTCAAACCGCAGAAAATGATGGGCACAAGATAAGGGAAATAAACCACTACAACTCAAAGCAGTAAATCAAGGGCACAAGATCAGGGAAACAAGCCACTACACCTACAACCTCAGTAAATGATGGGCACAAGCCTTTCAGATGCAGGAGATCAGAGCAAAGTTCATATTAAACAGGCTACCCGGGCCGCTGCATGACTCACCTAGTACAGGGGAGCGCAGGATTGGGTTAGTTTATGAAAGTTTGATATATTAAAAGGTATATGCTGCACAGCACAATTATTTCATGGTTTTATTTCACTATAAAAAAGCCATGTTGTTTTAGGTGATACCTGTGATTTTTCACCCACAATGAATGCAGTGGTAGAATATGAAATGCTCTCACACCAATTTGCGTGACACTTACTTGAAACCAAGGATTGTGATATTTTGAAATCATTACAGAGAACTTAATCGTGAGTAATACAGCTTGTATTTTAAGTTAAACAAGAAAGTAAATCTGCTTGGCTCAAATTCTTTGACTATTTTTGTATCCAATCCTGTAGCTCTCATGGGTCACGTAACTTGGTGTATTTGTGTAACAAGAAAATCAGAATAAATCATGAAAAAAATACAAACAACGCATTTCATATCAGACTGCCGCCAGAGTATGTTTCCTTCATAACTTTGAAACAAAGCCATTTACTACACTAATATACACTACTACAAAAATGGAAGTAGAAAACAACACCATGAACACAGACAAAAAAGTTGTGAAGACATTCCCCAGGTAGAACTATGTGTTCTCCAATACATTGTGACAGCTGCTGGTTTTATTTTGAACTGGTACCCCCATTTAGACTTCAGATTTGACCATTAGTCCAGCGTCTGCTCAGGTGATAACACTACTGTTGTTGGTTTAGGAAGCATCTAGCTTGGTGTTGCAGTGACTGGAAAGGGGACCAGACCCGCCAGTACGACATCGCCTACCTGATTAGAAGCATGCCCTGTCGATGTGGGGATTGCATCAGTACAGCAGCCCACACTCAACACTGACATATTCACAGGGATCCTTACAAACTATATGAAGAACTGATCTCCAACTGGCATTCGATTTCCAGGACTGGCGTGTTCAGGTGTCACTGATGTCATACAATCATTTATCAGTAGATTTCAGTGTATAAAGAGTGCTCCCTTGGAATAGTCAAACTTGATACTTGTTAATTGTGTTTTTGAAAATTGAAAATGTTGCTTCTTTAATTTTTTGGAGTAGTGTATTACCTAGACTCTACAGTATGTCTTTAAAGTACACATGAAAATGCAAAATGCTACAAACGACCCCGAAATCAATTACTTGACAACACAGGCTCCAAGGAGGTTTCATACAAAGTATGTTTATTGGTGATCGATGCCTGTGTGGACACTGTGTTTGCTTTGTTCCATTTTTTTTTCCTTTTCTCTGAATACAGCAATGTGTCACTTTGGCTGCCAGGAACAGGAAAAGCAGCCAATATAAAAGTTTATGATTTCATGCCCCAGCAGCAGCAAAAAGGACTTAATGAAATCCTTTTTAGATTTACAATCTGAAATAGCTATTCAACAGACAGACATAGTTAGGAGAGACATGCCCTTTGCCCTTTCAACCCTTTGATCGCAGCTCAGCATGTGGCCTGCAACTCCCCCTTGCATGCATCTTCCAGCAGCCTTGCACCCCATTCGCTGCCTTTACTCCTCACAGGTGACCCCACACTGCCTTTACTCCTTACAGGTGATTCCTGCACTGCCTTTACTCCTCACAGGTGATCCCAGCACTGCCTTTACTACTCACAGGTGATCCCACACTGCCTTTACTCCTCACGGGTGATCCCAGCACTGCCTTTACTCCTCACAGGTGAACCCACACCGCCTTTACTCCTCACAGGTGATCCCACACTGCCTTTACTCCTCACAGGTGACCCCCGCTTTCTTATCAGAAACAGCTGTGGCAGACACAGATTTACCTGTCTTGCAGTTTAACAACAGTCTCTGGGGTAACCAGTGTCTAGTAAACATGCTACTGGAATGACTGAGCGGTTTGCAGTGGGGATAACATAACTAATGTTGACCACACTGAGCAGCAAGCTTTAACACTACTTTTACAAGGTTAGTGTGGTTCATTCCCACTCCCAATTTACAGATGATCATGCTTTTTTTCATGTTATTCTAGGCATTTATTCTCATAATACACATACAGTGCTTCACCACAATATTGAAAGTTTCTCCCCACAGACGGCTTTTGATCATAACCAGAACTGAAATACAGCTGCTCCTCTGAAGGTTATAAGCACAGTAAATCAGACTCCAGCATAAAGATAAACAATGTTTTACAATTTTACCTCTATTATTATTATTATTATTATTATTATTATTATTATTACTTCTTTAAGGTACAAGGAAAATACATGTCCCACAAATTAATAATTCTTATTTCTGTAATGAGGTGCAAGAAACAGGTTTTAAATGTACTGACAGGTTGGATCTGGTTTATCCAGACTGTCACTTTCCTTTTGATACTTGAGTCACTCTCAAATGTATTTCAAGAAGAAACCGTTCGAACATGCGCTCAATTCCTTGTGTAACTAAAAGCAGGGGTCTCCAACCCTGGTCCAGGAGGGCAGTTGTCTGTCCTGATTTTTCTTCTAACTGTACACTAAATTAATTGGATCAATTAAGCTTCTAATAATCACTTAACTGGTCCAATTAAGTAATTTAGGGTACAGTTGGAACAAAACCCAGGAGGAACAGCAGCCCTGCATGACCACGGTTGGAGACCCTGTCTTAGGGGGTTAACAGCTGTACATTGGGTCAAGTTTCCCAAGGTTCCAGCATTGGAGTACATCAGCCCACCCTCCCCGATCAACAATAATCTTGTGAACCTTCACTAATTACCTATACAGTACATTAAAAATGTATTTGTTTCTTTATACACTTTTTTTTCTTTAAGCAAATATATATATATATATACTTTTAATTACACCAAAGAAGCATAATTTTGTACAGCAGCAGCATTGCCACTGCGCACAGTGTCACCTCAGACACTATAAAAGCCAATTAATCAAGCCGTCATGTTTTTATTAGACCACCCTATACATCTGCATTTAAATTAGTGGTCTGCAGGTATGCATGAGGACCAGAATGACAACAAAGACTGTGAGCGTATAAGCAGACCATTATTTTGAATGAAATCTTCAGAATAAGAGAACACTGATGTTTGAATGGTGATTTTTCTATCAAAAATGAACCTTACAGTGTTCCCAAAACAACCAGGCACCCCATAACCTGAGACACTGCCAAAATAAATTCTACAATCTCTTAGCAACCACAGCACAGCGATTGTGTTAATGACCAATCCTGTATGTCACTGTTTAACGGTCTGTCTCTATTATAACATTGCTCTCAATGTAATTCTAATCCTCTTATGCAAACTACCTCATTAGACTTATTTCAACCCCTTGGTATAATATATTATTTTTAAAATATGATATTAAAGCATATTTATTACATGCTAAACCATGTTAATTGACCGTGGTTGTTGTTATTTATTTTATTTATTTTTTTTGGGGGGGGGGGGGGGGGGGGGGGGGGGGGATTTTCATTGAAGTCCTTTTTTCTTTAATTCAATCTTAAGTTATCAAAGTGTTTACAGTTTCAAATACAATGAATTGTACAATTGCAACAGGGACTGGTTGAAAGCCGGACCAAGACAAAACTGCCCGGATGGAGCACTAAAACAAAGCAAATATTCCTGAAAACTATACCATGCGGTTTCTACACCTCGATAGTCTCATAATAAAAATAATTTGCATTAAATGTTTTATAAATTAAAATGCTTCTGGACCAAGACACAACTGAACTAAAAAATAATAATTATGTTTCATATATAGATTAAAGTAATCGTTTGGTATAGTTTTCAACACATTTCGCATTGTTTAGTGCCCTGTCTGGGCAGTTTTCTCTTGGTCCGGCTTTTATTCACTCCCAATAAAACATAGGTGCTGCTGAACTGCCTTTAGTAGAAGAGATTATTAATAATTATAACATTATATGATGGAGTCAAGGAACAAAAGACAGTCAATGAAGGAGAAAACTCTTTTGGAAATCAATAATGCAGAAAATGAATTATATTGGGCAAATAAAAATAAATGCAAATAAGATTTTAATAATAAATAAATAAGATGATGCACTGACTTAAATAAAAAAAACAAACTAAAGAACACTGAGCACACTTCTGCTTGTTTTTGTGTATAACTTACATTCATCTTTACAGATTGGGCGGGTGAGTATGTGGTGCATGGGAATGGAATATGATTATAACATGTATCCCTATATTGCATGACAAGAGTCCAGCTGCATGCAGCCCTTCCCATTCTACAAAGTTGAAACTATTTTTGTTCTGGTGTCTGCAGAGGCAACTCAGTATAGCTTATTAACGTAATAAAATGTGCCATTTTACACCTGTAGGCTACTTAACACACTAAGAAATAAATCCGTAAATTGTTTGGTCATAAACATCACCAAATTAATCTCTCTTTGCGACATAAACAGAATCATTTATGTGACAGACGTGATATCCAGACCCTTAATCGTGTCGTTCTTGTGGCTTATAAACCTTCTGCAGAATAGGACAGTCTTACATACGATTCTGTAGTAGTTTGGCGTATGACTCATATAAATAATTATAATAATTGTAACAGGAAATTACATACATTGCTAAAAAAAATGCATCAAAATAACAGAAAAGGGATCACTGTAACGCTACTGAACGCTGCTACCAGATTATCGCATGCAGTATCAGCTGAGACTGAACTAGCTCACTCTCAGCTGATACTGCATGTGACGGCCTGGTAGCAGAGTACAATTTGAGTCTAAGCTACAATTTGAGTCTAAGCTACAATTTGAGTCTAAGCTCCCCAGTATTCTGACATTCCCTGCCATGCGAGGCGAAACCTTTTAACAAACATGTCATCTGGTAACCGGTCTATATTTATTCAGGGTTTGATAAGGGGCAGCTGGAATTTCCAGGCCTAGTTCTTGTTCCTACTGCTCCCGTGTATATGAATGGGGGTAAACGTCATTTTTTAAAAGCTGACTGCTCCTGGTTTTACTAGCACTCCATTGAGAAGGTGCTAACATGTGTCCTACTCCTCCGTGGATTGTATGGACTATACAATTAACACAGGAAAACCCCAAAGGAGCCCACAAAGCGTTAAGAAAACTACTTCAAGCACACATTACTGTCTGTACAGCTTGGTAGGTCAGACCTTTTTGCTGAAGGGCAAGCACTGATATTGAGACAGAAATGGACTAACGCCAACAAAAAGATTTTGTGAATCGGGGCCCTTTGTTTACTGGCTGGACACTTTACAAATTAACATGGAAAAAAAGGAAGATGTATTCTTGAACACTGCCAGCAAGTCAGCAAAAGTAAGCAGTAGACTTCACAGCACAATCTTACTTTGATGCTTGTGAATTTATGGTTACAGCTTGGAGTCAATTTCCATAAAGATGGATATGTATTAGTATTAGCTGTGGAAACAGCTAACCGTATATCATAAAATGGAGTATGATCAATTCCCAATGGAATTGCTACATTGAAGACACCACCTGAAGGCACATTCTAAAAGGAACAGACAAATTAAAAAAATGCAATAGAAATCTTTTATATGGTACAGGGAGGTATCACATGCTGATGACATCATCACACCAAGTGAAACGCTTTCAAATGCTAAACGAAATAATAAAAAGCAAGTGGCTTGAGGAAATGGCGTGCCACTGGTGTAAAGAGAAATGCTGCTTCACTCAAAGCATTGCTGAGGGACAGGGGTATTTACTGACATACTAGATCTTGTTTACAGTACGAGGTAGGTATGTTAGTTTAAACATTTAAACTATGAAGACATGTACAATGTTGTAGTATCATTATATATTTAACCAACAGTTATAAGAAATGCAGCAATACATTTCCTGTAGATAAATTGTGTAGCTTTTCACAAGGATTTAGTTTTTTCACTACGACACTGATACATTTACACTGAATAAACATTTCGGAACAGATATGTGGTGTAGTGGTGTGCGGTCCAGACTGGTCAGCGGCAGAAATAGCAATCCCAGACCTGAAACCTCAAACCAAATTCAGTTGCCACCAGCCCACATACCACACTTTTCTAATTAACCAATAAAACAATTCTACTATTAAATTCACCTGTGGCTGTGCATATACAGCCACTGAACACGCACTTTGCTTGTGCAGGGCCTCTGCCCTGTCACAAGCTAATTATTACAATTAAAAGAAACAAGAGTATTCTGACAGAAATGTAAATGACGTTGATCCTTTTGGACAGACTCCAAAACAAGACGTCTTATGAAACAAAACCCAAATTACAGTAGATGGTATATTGTTACAGGAAACTGTAATACCCTCTATATACAGCTGCAGCATGCTCCAGTACATTGTATTATAATATACCATGCAACGAGCTAGAGGGATACCAAGCAGTGTGAATCTTGTACCTTAAGCACTGACTGTAAATGCAAGCCACTATAATGCAGAGCAGGAATTGTCGACTTCACTAAAAATCACCCATCGCTGTTAAACATACAGTGCGGCACAAGGAAATACTGAGATACTGAAATTCAATGACAAATGCTTTGACTAGAAGTCTTTTTCAAGTTGAATTTTAGTTTCTTTAATAGTTCTTAATTCTGCATCAAAAAAAAAAATCACTGCCTAAATCAGCAACACCTTTCCAAGTGACACAAGCAGCAAAGGAAGTCCAGAGGTCAGGGGTTTAACAGCCCCAGAGTGGACATGTATCACATTAACTTGTCTCCTTTCGCCTTTGGTACACACAACTCAGTATGCAATATGAATCTGATTAGGATGTTAAATGCAATCCATTATTTTATGAAGAGAGTACTCCACAGACGGAGTTTTATGAACCTTGCGCCTGCTTTGAAGTTGTTTTATGGATTACCAGATTGAGACCTCCTCCACAATGACAAACTGGGTGATGACGGGAAAATAGACGAGAGGCGCGTCCGGGACGGTCCTTGAATTTCTAGCGGGTTTGTGGATCGTTAATCATGTTTTGGCCTTTGTACCCAAGAGAGAAGATTATCTGAACACAGGAACAGATTTCAAGGAGAACAAATTTAAAAGCAAGTAGCACAAAGATAAGGTCTGCACTCTTACATTAATTTAGAAAAATGATTTTTTATTTCACGGTAAAAAAAGTATTTTTTATTTCACGGAGTTCTGCACATGTATGTCCTCCAACACAAACGCTCACTCTTGTATATTGTATTTAATTTCACAAAGATTATTCGCACCAAATGTATAAAGACTAAATAAACATATTTTGTATTTAAAAGGTAAAACAAATAACTCTAAGTTAGATTGAGGCAATTCTCAACTCCACAACAGGGCAAAGTAGGTCCACGAAGTACTGTTGTATAGCCAGAGGAGCCCTCAAAGGGGTTCTTTACAGCCATCACCATGAGAGAAATACGCACAGCACTCCATGAGTATTCTGTTCAGATAAAAAGGAAGGTAAAGAATGTATGTTTAACATAAATCAAACAGCTTAAATTTGGGGAATTGTTTTCCTTATACCAAGCTCAACATCCACTTATCAACGTGCCGTAATTTGGAACAGTGTATTACAGCCAGTTATTCTGTCGGATTTGAATTAATTAATGCAATATTACAATAATATGTTCAGTAAAACATATATTATATATATATATATATATATATATATATATATATATATATATATATATATATATATATATATATATATATATATATATATATATGTCTGTGATTCTAATGCAGGCACTCTATCCACTTCACCAGAATGCTAATGAAATTTTTTTGGATTTAGCGTATCTGTCTATCAGTTGAAATGGGTAGACTAATACCTTTTAACATTAAAGCCTCAACAGAACACACTACAAAGTAAACTTGTGTAATTGTTTAAGTAATTCAAGTAAAGGCTATATCCTTCACAAATAGCACTACAAATTATACTTACTTATCTGTAAAAGGCAGATCAAATAGCGTATTGTGGGGTTCCTTAGAGTGAAGATAAACTTGGCTAAGAGCTAAAATGCATGCTTTCAAACATAAAAATGGATCTTCAAGTGCATATGGGCACTCGAGTGGCCCTTTAAAACTTCATGAGTAACACGCTTTCAGATGCAGCCTTTTGTCAATTCCAAATGCATTAGCAAACATTTGGGGATTTCAAGCTCTTTTATGTTCTTAACACAGCAAATGGATTAAGATCTTGCACGACAGAAATCGAAAAGACAGAACATAAAACAGGGGGCAAAGAGAGACACAGACAGCTACAAGGCATGAGTGCGCCTTCAACCCCGACTAAGAGCTACTTACAAAAAAACAAAGCATATACACTGCCCAGGTGAAAATGATGGCGTCACCAGCCTGGAGACAGAAGGGCTGAGGTGGGACATGTACTGCCCTTTTTATCCCATGTAGACTGCTTACTTATGCAATTTCTTGGTATCCCTGATTAGCTTTCATCAAAAGTTTATTTTTCTATCACAGTGCAGTGGTACCCCAAAACCATTTTTGGGGATTTTGTCTTTTTGTCTTTTGGTTTTTATCTTCCAGTTTTTCAAACGCAGGCCCCTGCCACACTAAATATCTTTGCTTTAATCTGAAACCATACAATATGAATGAATGCAAGACAGATCTGAAACGGCACCCGATAACAGTAATATTCACTCAGCAGCGTTGAACAGGAAAAAGTCATTGATGTTTGATCTCACTATAAAACGCTTGCTGTATAAACATTTATATTACATACAATGCAATGTACTGCCGTTTTATTACCGTGCACAACACATTTCTTGCAAGTCCAAAATCATTTTGCAAAATACCACTGTTGATTGAGCATCAATAAATGAAACTTACCTCCATCAAACTTGAATGCACTCCTATGAGGTAGGGCATGGGGGCACTGCAAAATAAACAACAAGATACTCGTCAAGATGGGTGGGATGTTCAGAGCAGCTGCATGTGGAGCAGCAACAGGGCGACACTGACGGCATGTCAGGAGTGATGAGTTTTCAGTTCAGATTCAGTTCAGTCTGTATGGAGTCGCTCTCTCAGTCTCTGAATTCTGTATTGTAAAAGCTTGTTACAAGTCAGGATGGGCAAGACAGCAGAAAAAACAGACTTTGACAAAGACACCACCCCCAAAGTCCCCGGAGGGATGGTCATGTATACCTCCAGAACTTGTCTTGGGAACCATAAGGTAGGGCATGAGAAGTATCTCAGCACACACTGCCTCCATTTGAGCAAGTTGCATATTTTAAACATTACTGACTAAAATCAACATAAAAAACCTTCTTGCAAGCCAGGTGCCTACAAAGGTAAGGAGTGCTGCAGTATACTGCACTGTCACCAATAGAAAATCTGTTAAGTAGTTTTTTTTATACATAGTGCATCGTAAGTAGGGGTTCTGATATGTAACTGATGTTTTATTTGTTAAGAATATGGACCCAATTTTAATCAATATCCCTCTATTTCTGATTAAAACAGTTCTTTAAAATTGAAAATGTAACCTAAAAACACCCCAAAAATAAACCACAAAAATCAGAACCTAACCTAAGGCAGCTAACCTGAACCATAATGAAACAACGGTTACTTGTTTCAAACTGATAATTCAATAGAAGAATTTAACCATATTTCAATGTTTTGAGAGGAATAGACAAAGATAAGAAATGTAAGGAAATAAAACTGGCAAACAGAGGGAAATCAGCAAATAAATAAGTCGCTAAGGAAAATCAGTGTAATCCCCTTTATTTGTCTGCCATTCTTAGATCTGATTTCACTACAGAGTCATTCCTGATCAAGTGGACCACATATTGGGGATGTGTTCCCTCCATTTGTGTTTGACCTAAACCACATACGATGGAGAAAGGGTTGCATGGTGGCGTGTGCATTGAAAAGCAATACTGTGTAGCTCATGTATGATGAGAACATGGCTGAACTTAAACATGGCCACTTTGATGACCTACTGAACTAATTTTTCTCCATGTGGAGACAAGGGCTTTTTCAGTGACCAATGGTCACTTAAAAGGCTACAGTTCTGCTCAATCTCTAATAAGAGAGAGGACATGGATATAACGGTAGAGAAATGAGACAGTGCAGAACATGTCTTTGTCTGAGCTGCCTGCATCCTTAGGAATGCTCCTGTATCAGAGAGAGTGGCCCTTCCTCCTCCAGGTCACACTGAAATGAGCATGTTTCTAATTAAGCGCTTTCAGGAACACGACAGCTTCAATGTCAAAGGAGCCAAGACTCGGCCACTGCAGGAAGTCTTAAGAGTGCAAAAACGTCTCATCTCGTGAAGGCCCGGCTGGTGTAATGAAAGGAAGCAGAGCGACTGCTGGTTTCTATAAATCCAGACAATTTGTTAATGTGTTGAGGAGTAAAGCAACCTGTCACCTCCTAGCATATATAAAGAACTTGGATCTGTAAAACCTAATTAGCGGTACCATGTCTCCTTTTCAATCTTCTGAAACAAGACTAGAATTTCAAGCTGAAAATGAAAACTGGCGCTGTTCAATTAACATATCAAAATACACTCTGCTTTTGTGGAGATATTAGGAACAAAAAAATATTCCTATGCATGCCACAGCAACAAGGAGTTACCTGAAATGAATAGCAAAAGTAATACTGAATCATCCTTTGTTAAATAAGATAGGACAGTATTTTTTTTAAGCAAACAACCTCAACCTGTATTTAAATGTGATAGTTTTCTTATCTGAGAACTTCAAAAATGACTTTGCCTAATCAGCATTACGTTACATGATTATATACTTTATACGTCAATTTTCAGATGTTGACAGTATAAAACATAACCTAATTTAGCTAAAGTAGTTTCCTACAAGAACAAAACACATTGTGCGTGAATTTGTATTTCCGTGCAGAGAAGGCAAAAACAGAACTAGCAACCTGAGCATTTTCATTTCAGACTAATAGAAATAACATACATTCATCATTTTTACAGATATCATAGACATGTGCGCACAGTAGACCACAAGCTAAAAGCTATTTCTCTTGTCTTACAATGTCTTGTTGCTAAAGTTCTGTGATTGGATTATGTCTACCAAGATGATTCATTTACACAAACAGTATTTAAGTAAAAAATGTGTTGCAGTTTTCTTTACTAAATTTTGAAAGGAACTTAAAAATACTTTAGCTGTATGAAGCTGTGACCAGAGCCAGATTGCAATTCAGTAACGTATTAAATCAATAGTTCAGACTGTAATTCAGTGATGTACTGAATCAATAGCTTTGAATTTCCTTTCTTTGTTAAACATTATTTCTTTAGCAATACAAGATATGTTGAGTTTTTTCATCAGACACAAATGTTAACACAATACTGTGTTTAGAGTCAGACAGTGTAGTACGAGTGATTTAGGTTTGGGGAAAAATCAGAATTTTAATTAGCAGATACATTTTCCCCTCTTTGAATAACCCTAATTAAAACTAAGGTACCTAATGGGCCTGCAGATAAAAATCTGCTCCTTACAAAACAATGACCAGAAACATATTGTCGAGTTTATGTAAACACATGCAAAGAGCTGCCAGTTATTTAGGACAATATATTTATGCCATCTAAACTGCTGTTAAATTAATTCAGTCAGACAATTACAATGTGTGATTACCAATTTAATTAAAGATCACGTCAGGTTGAATTAGTCAGCTGTAGCGTACTGTAAGTTAATTTGTAATTAGAGGCTTCTTGGTAATTACTGGTTGGAGAAGCAGATTTATTTAACTTATTATTTATTGAATACACAGATACATTCGGATTGAAATTGCAGGGCTTCTTTTTCTAAAGGTAGGTCTGCACCTGTGCTCCTCAGCAGCAGCTTCTAACCCTCTTTTACCACATATTTTGTGTGAAAGCCGTTGAAAATTTCAAACCCCAAGGAGGAACAGCTCCTGCCATCTTCACGCAGTGGTTTTGAAACCTTAAGCCAGCAGGCACCTGAAGAGAAGCTGGCAGCCACTGCCTTCATGTGTTAATTACACATGCAAAGCTTATTATGCAAAGAAAGGGCACCTGCTGGCTCCGAAAATGAATAGAGTCTGCCCTTCCTGTGCAGCGAGTAAATTGAAGGCTCATTTCGACTCGAGATAATAGTTTTCAGATTGCATTTTCATGTATCCCTGAGACGGGGACATACTTAACATTTAAATCATCCACAGGGGAGCGACGCTCCTTCAGATTTAAATGTTTAGAGCTTCTGGCACTTCACTTAAAACTCTGCTTATCCCCGCTGGCTCCTTCATTCAGCCTCAGCAGAGGTTGTTAGTCAAAGGTAAAGCAGGTTACAAAGAATACAGTTCTGTAATCAAATTACCAGCCCTGGATAATATTTTCCAAAGCCAATTCACAATAATTCCTCCTCACTGAAGAAAAACTATGCAGGTTAAGAAATAATTAAACAGAGGAACAATGTTACTTCAAGGCATATTCTGATGTTCAATTCAAAAACAAAAGAAATGGAGAGAAAAATTTGGTGCTTAGGCTATAAATATTCCTTCTTACTAAAGGCCTCACGAAGAGTTTAAAAATATGTAATTGACACATTGATGATTAGGCCCCTTCCTGTCATCTTCCTTTAAGATGTATAAACAAACAAGAAGTGGTCTTTGTGAAGAGTTGTTAGATAAACACACCAATCACTGGATGTGCACAGTGGGTCCCAGCCAAGCACACACTGCACAATGTTAAACACAGTAACGAGGGGTTTACGGACAGTAAATGAAGAGAGGAAGAGGGTGTGTTTTGGATATCTCTTTGTAGTCGTTTTGAGTTTCAAATGAAGAGGAACAACCTGAAAAAACGAGAATTGTGCGAGCTGTCGCTAATCCATCTCAAAAGATTCGGCCAAATACCGAACCGAAGCTAGAAAAACTATCAAAAAAACTGTTGAATGAATAACAGACTGGCAGCTACTGACAAGGGACACGCAAAATCTAGTTTTGAGCCTTTTAGTTAATAGTATTATTATTAACGAATGGAAATATATCCCTGAATATGATTTCAGTTTGAAACTTACACAATTTACCACTATCCTCCTCTCTCCACAACAGAAACGTCAAAATACAGAACCGTTTACTTTACCTTTAAAAGAAAAGTGAGCTGCATCTATGCCATAACCCTCAATTTTCTATTGACATTTAAACCTGTGTCACCTGATCTGAGATAGGGTTGCCAAAAGGCTCCAGAATCTCGGGACACTAAGGCAGGTCAGGTTTAGTAATTCACCTCTCTAAACTGGAATGTATTCAGTAAAGTGAGCGTAAATTGTGTGAACTCTTGGTAAATTAATTTAATTGTTTTACTTAATTGTTACTAAAAGCACACACCTGCCTGCGAGGATCATTTCAGACTTTCAGAGACTGGACGGGACTGTGTGAAGCAAGAAATATTTAGTATTTCTCTCATGGGGGCGGAGACAAAGTCTGACTGATGAAGGGGCTCTTAAAGGAGGAGCTTTGATATAAGTGCTCAGGTAATTCTCGGCTGCAGAGGTCCACCGAGCGTCGACGCCTTAGCCCATGAGGGGCCCAAAACGCCTTTGTATGCTTTCCCGCGGATATCGCTGCTCCCTGCCTTCTACGAGAAGGTCAGGAGAGACAAGGCTACAGTTCTCCTGGTGGCCCCCAGATGGCCCAGTAGATTCTGATTTTCAAACCTCTGCAAACTGCTGCAGGGCCATCCCTGTGTGATCCCGCTACACATGGATCTCCTCAGTCAGGCGAAAGGCACCTCTGGCACCCAGAATCAGGCACACTCCAACCGTGGATCTGGCCCCTGAGCGGGACCGTCTGTCCGCCTTAGGGCTCGCAGATGCAGGCATCAGTACACTGCAGAATGCTAGGGCTCCTTCCACAAGAGCACTGTATGCCTATAAGGTGAAGTATTTTCAAAATTGGTGCATGACCCATTTATTGCACTATAGCAACTATTTTGCAGTTTCTGCAAGATCTGTTAGAGGCAGGTAGATCCCCTTCTACATTGAAAGGGTACCTAGCAGCCATATCTGCATGCCACATCTCCACTGAGTCAGTGTCCCCGGGCGCTCACATACTAGCGACCTGTTTTCTGAAGAGTGCTCGGCAGTTACGTCCTCCTACGAAGGACGTCCTCCCCGAATGGCGCCTAGACGTGGTACTGGAGGCTCTCACTAAGGCCCTGTTTGAGCCTATACAATCCATAGAGTTGAAATACCTCTCTATGAAGACAGCCTTTTTGTTAGACATCACCTCCGTTAAGTGGGTCAGTGAGCTACAGTCTCTGTTAGTGCACAGTTCCTGTATGCCTGTTTGGGACAATGAAAACAGGGTATCATTGCGCACCAAACCTGCTTTCCTCCCTAAGGTGATTACGACTTTTCACTTGAATCAATCAAATAGAACTAGAGGCTTTCCATCTCCCTCCTTTTGCGGAGGAGACAGACCAGAGATTGAATTCCCTTTACCCTGTTAAGGCATTGAGAGGTTATAGGGATAGGATGAGAGCGCTGCATCAGTCTGACCAGCTCTTCATCTGTCATGGGAAAAGGTCCCATTGGATTGTGGACACAGTCTCGACTGTGTATACTAATGCTGGCCTACCCCCACCTGGAAGGGTGGCCGCACACTCTACTACAGGTGTGGCTATGCCATGGGCCCTCTTTAGAGGAGCTTCATTGACTTTGCACTGTGGCTAGCTGGGCTACGTTGCATACATTCACCAAATTTTACCGACTTAATGTGGTAGATCCCTCTATGCCTTTATTAAGCACAAGGGTCTTTGAGGATGCACGCTCACGCCACCAACACTATTTAGCAGTAGCGAGACGTCCCTCGTATGCTGTCCACACATACTCCCTTGCAACGAGTTTCATATACATTCCCAAAGGTATTGGTTGGCAGTTGTCTGAAAGAGCAGATGACCACCAAACCTTGCGAGGAGATATCCTGTGCATGTGCAGCATGTCAACAGTTGAATTAGAAGAACAGTATTGGATTTTCTATTCTAAATCATTTAAAAACATTGCTGTTTTCAGAAAAACAATATTTAGATTCAGTTTTTCAAAAACAACAGCATTCTTAAAAGTTGAACTACAAATTGGTATCTAATTACTCCTGTAAAAACGTTCTGCATGACAGTTTCAGTAGTAGTACCAGTAATAATAATATTAAAAACTTTTTAGATAATGTCTCACTCACAAGGTATTATAGGATACAGTGACACTAGTACAATACTGATTCCAAAGGGAGTACAGGTGGCATTTCAGACAGTATTATACTGTATTACTGTTCCCTCCAGTGTAAATGCAGTGTAAATAAATAAAGCCCTTACCAGCAGTAGTCAATTAGATGTTGTGGGAGAACAGGAATGTAAACATGTTGCCAGTACATGGGGTATAACATTGCTGCCGACCCATGGACACAGGCAGTTAACTGCAAACAGAAGAAACACAAGTATGAATGTTAATACAGTATGAACTACGGGCTTCATTACTAGAAGAATGCCTGCTCAAAAAAATAAATGCACAAATAAATAAATAAAGACTGACAAACAGAACCCTATATCCCGCAGCAACCCATCACATTTCCTAAACATATACATGTAGCCAGGGAATACTACAGTATGTTCCTTTAATGTGGTTAAACATGGGGATGTCATTTCACCCATTACTGATTATTCCTCCACTTCTTGTACATTTCCTGGAGCCTCCTTGTGATTCAAGCAGACTTCCTCGAAGATGTGCCTGTCTGTGCTGCTTTACAACCCACAGCACAATCCAGAGGCCATATCACACGATCAGATGTTCCACTGTGAAACGGGGTGTTCCTTCATTGCCCTACGAGGAATGCCCCAGACCAGAACAAAATGATGAAAAAGAAGACTTCTTATCAAAATCTGAGGCGAGAAGAGACCAACAATACTTTCAAAACATGTTTATACTATCTATGCATATCTATGTGAAATTAGACCATGTACTGATTTTGCAGGCCTACTATTGTTAAAGTGTGTAAGAATGCACAAAGTGCTACCCGTAGAAGAGGGACTTGTCACAGCTTCTCTTTCACATTTACAATGATAGAAAATCCAACTTTGGCTAGCCATTGATTTTAAACATGCAAGAACTGACTCATTTTCAACCAGACAGATTGATTTAGAAGACTGTAATGCTGGTACAACAGCTGTTTATTTAAAAATATTTAGTACATCTGAAGTCCATTTAAAGAAAAATTATACAGTCAATTTAATAGTGTCTTAAATAGATATAGTTAGCCTAGACCTGTGCTCTTTTGTATTGACCTGGGTGTAACCACGGAAAAAAAGACTCCAATTACATAGCACTACTATTCACTCCAGGTTTTTATATTAGCTTAAAGCTGCAGTGTCCCACAGACTTTGAATTTTACACTAAATTGTTATTCCTGGGTGAACATTTTCTGCATTCTCCCTAAGTATAGCTGCTGGTGCATTTGTTTCTTCAGATGTTGCTGCCTTACAAGGGGTAGTGGTGTCTGTTAGAACAGGACAAGTTGATAAAAAGAAACATCTGTGTTATCCTCTGAGGACATCTTCGGATACTGTTTAAAACATTCTGATTTTAGGTTTTTATATATATATATATATAACCCAATATTACTAAACAATTCATGCAGTTGTTTTTTTAGATTCATAGCATGTACATACAGAGGGTCCTCATAAACAAGAGTTTATGGGATTAAAGCAAAATGCAGGAGTGTATGGTAGAAGTGAATAAAGGCAATTCTTGTGTTCACCATGTAGAACGTGACACACAGACACGAATAAGGACCCTGCACATCACTAGGAAAGTGCTTTCCAATATACAACTACAAGCACAGCATACTGTACAACAACTAAACTGACAGTCCCTACAATAAGCATCATCGTGCAGTTTCTGACCAAATCCTAGCCTCCCCAAATTAGGCTACCGACACATCATCTTGAAAAACAAGCTCTGTAACTCCTAATGTTCTAAATGCTAACATTCTCATGATAGTGAACAAGATAACATTTAACCACAAGTGATGCACTGCCACTACAGATTGGGACCCCCAAAAAGCTCTAGACCATGAGTGCAGGCGACCATGGTTACGCCCAGAAAAATAAAGTGTGCAACAGTTAAATGTTTTGTTTTATTTGCATAATATCTTGATAGCAATATCTCAAGTGCTTATACCAGATCGAGTTCTTATTTAATGTTCTGCCTGTGTTATACCCTATGGTTTGTGTTGTTAAGTAACAGGACAGAGGCTGGGCATGAACCTGCAAAGTCACACATCACACATGAGCGCCTTAACCATTATACAATTACTGCATTTGTGGTTATGAGTATTTGACCTCATCTCATCTCGCAGACAGGGACAGAATCTGTAATGGCAGTGCATCACACAACACTGCTGGTTATCAATCTCTGTTGTTGTTTCTGCAACATCATTACAAACTATGGCAGCAAATGTTTTCGTTTTCAAATCACTGGGTGCGCTTCTGAGAAGACTCCAAAAATGAGAATTTCTAAAGCGAGGTGTGCAGCTACATTCTCCTCTGTAACTGTGGTTTTGTAAAGAGATTATCCATCTACTAACTCCCAGTGGGTCCAGTTCAACCGTGGGAAGAAATTACAACTGCACATCCCTTGTGGTTATTTCTAAAATCAACTCACTTCAGAAATTCATCGTTTAGGGATCATGGTTAACAAAAAATAGTCATTAAGCCTGGTAAATAATGATCTAAGCATGTACAGCATTAGAGAATTACACATAACACAAACAAAAGGTACCATACATGGTAGAACATATCCCTTAACCCTTACATTATACTCTTTAAAGAATTTGAACATACGCAAGGCTTCAGATTCCTTCCTGAAGTGTCAATGTTTGATTTAATCATACTTAATGTCAAAATAAGACCAAATGACAATCATTGTCCTCCACATAACCCTAAGTGGTTGATGCCTGGACCTGTCATCTTTTCCTGCATCACTCAACTCAAACGTGATGGCAGCAGGTCAAGCATTTGTCTTTAAAATGAATACTGTCAAATCAAATTGTGTGCCACAAGCAAATCGGGTAACACTTTCAAAATGTAACATGACTGGGCAACAGGCCCCGTCATTAAGGAAGATACTATTAAAAGCACTTTTCTTTCTAGGGTATATTGAATGCACCCTTTGGTTGTCTTCATTATTTTAAAGGCATTTTCAAGGCACTTTATAACAACTACATTACTTTGAATACTTAATTTTCTACTGCTGTTTCATAATCATATATATATATATATATATATATATATATATATATATATATATATATATATATTTTTTTTTTTTTTTTTTTTTAACCAGGCTTACAAATGAATGAGCTGCTTTTGAAAAGACCCCATGAAACCAATATTTCTTAAGTGGTTTCAGAAATGGCTGCTACAGGTGTATAATGTGCTATGCCTTGTGTGAGTTATTATACATTGACACTGCGGCAGCTTTTTAAATTACTGACACAAAAGGGTTCATTTTTTTTGTTTTATACTTACCGAACTTGACAGAATATAAAGCCAATACCTCAACGCATTAGGCCTTTATCATCTGGAAACCAAAAAGTCACATAAACCCAATAGGGCAGTCACTGTAGGTCGAAGTGAAAAGCTTTGTGCACAAGGAATTTCCATGAAACTCTTTGTAAGATATTTGTAAGATGGGGCTGATTCTCAAAGCCTTTTACTCCAAAAAAGTGAATTACTCAATTACTGAAAAGGAAAAAAACAATAAATAAGCACAACATATATTTAATTTCAGGCAATTTAAGTTGGTTTGTTACTCATTTTGTACCTTTAAGAATGTAATTCACACATTCGAGACTAAAGCTTCGAAAAACAGCACCACTAGTAGCTGAAGTGCATTGAAAAAGCTTCCTAGAAAGATATATAGTACACAGTACATGTTTCTGTGGTAGCTGAAAAAGTTCTCAGCTTGTTCAGTCTCTCTTGACAGGGAAGTACAGTAACATTAGGTAACGTGAGTTTATTACTCACTGATATTCTCAACAATGCCTGTTTCTTTTAAATAGGTATAAGCAATAGCGGTCTCTATCTTTTTCCATCTCATTCTGCATTGGTAGTAAACTGATGTGACTTTTTTTAAATTTAATACTCTATAACCGTTAATATTATTAAAATGTCCCCTAGTATTTGTGATGGATATAAAAGTGAAAGAAAGTCACTGTTGTGGCTTTCTTTCTATACTACTGTATTCATGTGATGTGGTTTTCTGTGACTCACACCTCTAAAGTTAGGGCTGAAGCACTGTATTAATGCATGTTCCACTTGTCTTGCTTTTCTCTATAGAAACACTTAAGACCCACATATTTAAATATAATCTGAGTGATTTTGAACTGCAACTCATGAAGTGGTTAGGTACCAGGAAGCAGCAGCCACTTCCCCTCCAGATTGCTACATTTAAAGTACCTGCAAATCAAAGAAAGACCTTCAGCACAAGAAAATAGATTGTTTTATGCCAGCTCATTGGACAAACAAAAGAAGATGGTGTGCTTATCTGGGGTACCACTGCACCTGTGTGACACATTTTTCATTAGAATGTTTTGCATACACAAATATCTAAATAGGGGTACACAGATATTAAAGGGCCTGAGTGGGAGAAACTGTGCCAAGCCTAGTTGTTCTATTTAACACTGTTATATTTTGGGGCTCACTGCATTTGTGAGAAGGCTTGATCATTAAAATGCTTTGCATTCTCAAGGGGATACAATATGCTATTCTGGGGATACCAGGAAATATATTAAATAAGGTGGCAGGGCGGGATAAAAGGGTAGTAAATGTCCCAGCCTAGTGTATTTTTTTTTGTACCCTGGTAGTATAAAAGATTAATAAAATGACCATTGATGCCTGATCAGAAATTCAATATGCATACATTGAGATACTGAACAGAAATGAGTTCAAACAGAACCGCGGCAGAACCACAAACTTTTTAATAATTAATCACAGGAAATGATTCTCTAATGAAACCTGTTTGAAAGCACCCAGCTTGCAACAAGAGATATTATTACGCATAATGTCTAATTAGAATGCAAGTTCAAGAAAATGATCCCATCAAAATCACACTCGACAGGGAAGCGTGGAAAATCAGTCAGTGTAAATTCTGCCCAAAGTCTTTAGTCACAATGAATATTCACACAAAATAGTTCTCAATCTCTTTTAATTCCAGATAACATGTTGTGCCTTCCAGGGGAAAACCGATCAGATAAACAAAGCTTATTTCACAATCCAACAAAATAATGTAATTTACATTTTTTGTAGATGTCACTGTCAGATTTCATATCCACTTCACAGCGAATCATTTCTGCATCATTTCATATACAATTATCCAAAACTACATATTCTAGAAATAATGTTTGTATATTACAATCCATTTCACTACTGACATAGGCGCTGTTTACATGCACAAGTCATGAACGTTTTCTTCACGTGTTTGCCATACTTTTCAGGAAATGCGTTGCTACGCAGTTCCGATTTAGGAAAAAAAAAATCGTCCGTACCAGTGCAGATTATTGAATTCATAATCTTTTAGGGGAGGGGGTATTTAAATGTCAGTGTCTGATTACTAAGTAGGAAAAGAAAGACTGAATATAGTGAGGAGAGCTTCATGCATTGCCATGAAGATAAAAACATTAACAAGAGAAATTAATCCACGTGTTGTCACGCACATTCTGAATTACCCCGCGCATTAGCTATTTGTTTGTCTGGTTACCTTTCCAACACACACACATATATAAAATATAATTTTACTACTTAAAATTTATATTTGTGGAACATTTAAAAGTTACATTTCATTAACACTAGAACCGCCTTTTACAATACATGTTTTTATTTTGAATATAACCTACATATGCATTTTTTTTTATATTTGCAAGCCTGTTGTTATCTCTACTGGAACTGGCAGCCATCAATTCCTTCGTTTTGTACAATGTAGGAGAGATTTAATCTTGAAGCTAGCCACAGTGCTTCAGCAGAAACATTTCGATCAGAAAGCTGCAGGCTGTAGTACCGCAACCTGGATTCTGTGCTGTGAATGACACATACACACACAAGATTAATCATATGTTACTTGCATTTTAGATTAAAAACTACTTTTGTTTTTACAGTTTTGTATGTGCATATACCAGTTTACACACTAGGTTCTTTTGAAATGTTTATTTTATTTTACTGTTTCATTTTTTGAAGTGGTGCTCTATATGTGGTATGTTAGAAAATAAACCCATATTTAAATATTCATTTAAATATGGCGTTTCGGCTGTGCAGATGTTTGATATGATGTGCTTGAATAAAACTTTTGAGTTGTATCCGATAGTTTGTCTTTCATTTTAATATTAATGGTGTTTAAAATGTACTGTCATGCCGTCAGCGGTTGTAGGTATGAGTATAACTGTGGCGGTTGTAGTGTTGAAGTAGTTCATAAATGTACAGTGTGTGTGTGTGTTGGGGGGATGTCTATGTTTTGTATGGCCTTTCTGCTGGAGATTACATGATATGTCAGAAAAATGGGATCATGACTGCTGAAACCACGTGAGCCACAAGCGCGATTCCTGCTCTGGTTTACATGGGTGAGAAGGCGATTGACACTGCCCTTAAAGTCATGCTACCGAAAGGACGTCCTTTTTCTGTTTCACGATGTATTCGCATGACAACGTCGCACAGTCATGACTGTAGAGTCGATTTTCAAGTGAATGTAAGCCAAGCCATAGTTAACTGCCATTACCACTTTGCGGTCCTATGTCGGACCAGGTCCGACATTACAATTTTCCCTTTCCAGTCTGATGTCAGACCCTGTCCGACATCACCAAAAACTAGTTTTTTCTCTGGAAAAAGCTGAGAAAACCTTTCAATGGCCGAGTGAGAAACCGAACGAAACTGAAAAAAAAAAAAGGGGCGTATCATGCACTAGAATATCAAAGAATATCACAGACATTTACAGACCTTTTATTTGATGTAATAGTAATTGATGTAATAGACTTGGATCACATTATTGAGGAGTTTGGTGAAAAAACGAGTGATCAGGAGAGGATTTATCAGTATGCATGACTATAAGGCTGGAGATACAGGTACTGAGTGTCCTTTTGCGATTCAATGCCTTTTAAACCTGTTTTACTCTGAAAAAAAATATTTTAAACAGCAATTATGAAAATAAGTAAATGATGCGCTTGACAAGCACTGAATAAATGGACTGCAAAGGGTTAAAAGAGCGCTAACCAAAATCCATGTTCTTACCTTACAGTACAGTATTTCGCCACAATTTAATACTCTATAACCATTAATATTATTAAAATGTCCCCTAGTATTTGTGATGGATATAAAATTGAAAGAAAGTCACTGTTGTGGCTTTCTTTCTATACTATTGTATTCATGTGATGTGGTTTTCTGTGACTCACACCTCTAAAGTTAGGACTGAAGCACTGTATTAATGCATGTTCCATTTGTCTTGCTTTTTAAGGCACACTTTATTTAAATATAATCTGAGTGGTTTTGAACTACAACTCATGAAGTGGTTAGGTACCAGGAAGCAGCAGCCACTTCTCCTTCAGACTACTGCATTTAAAGTACCTGCAAATCAAAGAAAGACCTTCAGCACAAGAAAAAGGATTGTTTTATGCCGGCTCATTGGACAAGCAAAAGAAGATGTGCTTACTGTAACTTCCATAATCTGTACGTTTATTAAAAATATATCCATTTAGCAGAATTAGAAGCCATATCATTTTCAACGTAATCTTTTGGCCAATGGCAAACATTACAACAGGCTAGACATTCCACAGTATACAAAGCAGCGCACCGTTTTAATTTGTACTGCGGAGGGTAATTGCATCTCTTCAGCTTAAGTCTCTGTTTAAATTCATGAGTCTTCCTCTCCTTTCTCAAATTCACAAACCCTCTGCATTGAAAGAATCCATCGCCAACATAGGAGGCTTGTTGCTAGGGAGCTGATGTCACTGCCCTGTGACTGTTGCTAGTGTATTGGTGCCACAAGTGAACACCTCATTGGCTAAAATAAAAACCGCTTCAGCAGGTAGATATTTAATTTGCTTTGTGTTATTGTGCAACACGTGTGTATCTGATAAGAGTACGATATTCATGCTTTGGTTTTAATTGTTTCATATTTTTTTAGTTTTTGATGTGCAGTACGAAATAAAACAAGCAGTAATTGTAAGTGAATTTGCCTATATATATTGCAGCTAAGGCATGCGCAGTTAGACTGCAAAAATGGGGAGCCAACTCCAGGACCCTGATATATCCGAATTCGCACTGTAGCAAGGGGTGCGTGTATACACACACACACATTTTCTTACCTTGTACAGTATTTCGCCAAAATCTAATAATCTATAACCCAAAGGGTCTAGGAATAAGAATGCGAAAAGTATGCTCTAAAAAGAAAGTGACTATGTAAAACAAATACATGCATTAAAAACAAATTTAAAAAAGAGAGGATACAAAGAATTATAGAGACGAAAAGAAAAGTGGATAAACTAAAAAGAGATGATCTATTAGATTATTAATAGAGATAAAAAGGTCAAAAAAGTTTTACTCTGAAATTGTGCCTAATATTTCTAAGGCAGTTTGGAAACACTTGCAGACTCTACAAAATTCAGAAAAATTGAAAAAAGTATTTCTTAAGGCCCCAGTTGTGGCATTCAAAAGAGAAGCTAATTTAGGTGATATTTTAGTTCACAGTAAACATAAAATAATAACTGACAGAATAGGTTTTACAAATACTTGCAATAGTACATGTAAAGTGTGTAAATACATGGACAAAAGTAAAAAATATATTCCAAACATAAGAACAGCACATATCCACTAAAAACGAATACCTACTGTAAAAACAGCAATGTTGTTTATGGAATAGCCTGTGAAAAATGTAATGAAATAAAATATGTTGGAGAGGTAATAATAAAATAATTCAGAACTACCTTTCATTAATTAGAAATAAGAAATGAATGAACCAATAGTACAGCACTTCACCCGTCAAGGACATGACAAAAATGACGTAAAGTCTGTAGTATTAGAACAGCTAAAATTAGACAATGCGACATAAAGAAGAATAACTGTTAACTTATTATTTTTTTGTTAAACATCATATGAAAAATGCAAAACAACAACAAACAAAAAAACAGCTATTGTCAGTGCACAGTAGTAGGCAGCATGCAGATCACAGATGCACTAGTTTTCTGGTCAGTTACCACGCTATTCTAATTGAGAAGTGCTGTTACAGCCTGAAAAGGGCTTGGTGTACCCCTGCTGGGGGGTAATTACAGGCTCATAATCTGCACTGATCCACTTTACACCAGTCAGGAGGGAGGGCAGACCCTGTTTATTAGGAATCAAGTGCTTTCTGGGGTGTCCTTAACTCTGGACTTGCAAAGTGTTTACACTAGGAGTTTAATGATTGAATTGTAATTTATTTAGCATCATGAAATAGAGATACATAGTTTTGACAATACACTGAAGCGGTTGTTGCCTTACAGGCTCAGGGCTCCCTGTCACATTTTATTTGTTAGGGCTGAAGCTTTTTCTTTTTCCCTACAAAGCAGCATAAATATGGACAATAATACAATACCGGTATATTTGTCATTCAACAGTGGCTGCTATTTCTGTATGTCTGTAGGGGAAATGTACTACTTGCCAGGGAAAATCATATTTTGCCACTTGGGGTCCTGCATCTGAAGAAGCTTTATGAAAAATTCTGTAAGGTAATTTCAGGCATGTCTTCCAACTCCTTGACTTGAATGTTTTTTTAATTGATATTTATTCATGCTTCTTTAAACAATGATTTTTTGGTTGCTTTCAACTCCTTAGCAACAATTCCTTGAGAAAACATCAAAATTACCTTCCAGTGTTTTTTTTTTTTTTTTTTTTACTCTATGATGAGTTTTATACGTCAGAGGTCATTTGAGTTGATAATCTTGTCTTGTTAGACTAAGACCTAGAAATATTCCCTTTAGTATGCACAGTTGGCCCTTTTGGTATAGGTTTCTTCCAATGGCACTTTGATCAGAAACAAGACGACACACTCTTATACCAAGGCACAGGGTATGCATCCATATCTTTAGAATTGGCATTGGTACATGTCAGTAACAGATGTACTGGAAGGATTTGAAATCTGCCATTTAGGTTGGCTTACATTGGCATTATGATTTGTAACATCTCATTTGCACTAGCCAAATTATCACTCTTTCCCATTTTCTGCAGACAGTCTTTTGAATCTTTGCTTGTATTTTATACTTCAATTTCAAAAACAGCACTAGATGAAAAGTTGCTGCTGCTTCCTGCTACCTTGTTGGTGATCAACGTCACTGCAGTGGTCTCGCTGCAGCTGGACCATGTGACAGAGCAAACGAACCAGGATGCAGCAACTGTAGCGTAACACTGGAAAGCACAATAAAAGAGGGTCAAGCAATCATTTCAAAGCTCATAGGAGATAAGACAATGCTACTTAAATCTTCGGTAAAAGTAGCAAAACAAAATAAAACAACTACAATTATTTTACCTGCTCTTACAAACATGTACAACATGTTACACACACTATTGTGTAGCTTATGGGCTGTCTACATCACGGTTTAATTTGAAATATCTAACTTTCAAAAGCCCCCATTATAAAGGGATCTGTGGTTATCAGTATGAGGCTGAATCAAACTGCTCTGTGCGTCCCATGAACACTTTGTCAAACCCAGAGATAAAGAAAAAGAAAAAAAGGTGGGCAGTTTGTAGGAGTAAAATTCCTAATCCAGTCTAGGTAATGGAGAGATCAGGCAGCTAGTGCACTTCTACATGCGTAACATTTCTAAAAAGATATTTGGTTTTAAATCTCAGGGAAGATATTTTGCTACTTTAATAACTTCAATAAGGAAATACTGCATGTGGGATGAAACTGAATCATAGATCTTTCACCTAGTTAAATACACCAAATTCCAGCCACATGTGTAATTGATTTGAACAATATCTGAGATACAATTGAGTCAGAATACAATTATCAAAGCCCCCTCCCCACCCAAACATTTAACAACAAAGGTCTTACGTGTGACTAAACCAAGTCTTTGTCTACTTAGGAAGTGCTATTAAAACAAAAGAGTCTGGCACATTAAATCCCTGCTTTACTACAAATAATAATAATAATAATAATAATAATAATAATAATAATAATAATAATAATAATAATAATAACATGGACACGCTAGCATCTTGCCATTAGTGAGACAATGTATGGTGTTTTGTCCATCTCTCGTTTTCTTGGTGACTTTCCAACTACTAGATCTTGTCTTCTGCTGTGCACAGTTTGAAATAACATTTTAAACAAAGGCTGTGTGTTGTTCATACAGCTGGTCATGCAGACACACATGCAGTGTGGCCCTGGCTGCAGCCCAGCATACTGTACAGGCCCTGTCTTCTTTCACTTAGTGTGGATCTGGCTCTAGCCCAGTATACTGTACAGGCCATGTCTTTCACTTGCGCTTACTAAGCCTGTGGCCACCCAGCCTCATGTTTTAAAATAAAAATATATGTTTGCTCTCTTTCAAAACTGCACCTAACGGAAGTGTGAAACAGCAATATGTGTACCTTATGGCAACATCATGTAGCTTCACTCACTGTAAGCTATGACTCAGCCCTGCAGCTCATTCAGATGACATTTCGACAGCCGTCCAGTCCCTCAGGCGCTTGGGCAGGATTCAGTTGTGCTTCTGTGAGACAAAGGCGGCCTCCAGCTTCCCCAGCAGAAATCACCACAAAGCTCCACAGATGGCTGGCTTGGCTATAGACCTTTCAGAAGCATCCGTCAGAGCTTTGAGAAGGGCAACCCCGTGGTTCAGCTTAACCCTCCCAGGCGTCAAAATAGCAAATTTGTCCTTGTGACACAGAGAGAGAATGAATTCTAGTCAACAATCTCCCTCCCGACCTGTGAGGGCGCTGTGTAACAGGAACAGCGTGCCCAGGAATGGATGGTTTGGCAGGTCATTCCAGGGTCAGTCAGATGCCAGCCATCCATGAAGGGGGCGGAGCCACAATACCAAAAGTCATTGCCTTAATGCGGCAAGCGATGTCTCAGTCATCTTCTAAGTGCCTATGAATATTGCAGCTAAGGCATATGCAGTTAGAGAGTAAAAATGGGGAGCCAACTCCAGGACCGCGATATATCCGAATCTGCAGTATAGCGAAGGACGAAGAATGGTCCACAAAGTTTTACATGCAGTATGTCGTTATAATACATTTGTTATGCATTCCTTTACTAATTGACGGTGTTTGCAGTCTGTCTGAGGGGTTCTGTTGCTTCAACATCGAATTCTAAATATGCCGTTACCTGGCTTTCAGTTTGCCTGGAGCATTCTTAGTGTCAGCACTGAGGAGACTGAACTGAAACTCTGGTGTTTTCAGTTTGGTCTACTGCCAAGGCTGCTGTGGCCACTGGCTGTGTACGAGGTTTCTTTGACAACAGTTGAGAAGCTGGAAGCTTTAATCAGTTCATATGTCAGGAAATGGTTTGGAGTTCCATGCTGCCTCAGCAGAGTGGGACTTTATGGTAAAGGAATACTGCAGCTACTAGTCTCTGATCTAATCGAGGCGTTTAAGTGCGCCAAGGTCCGACAGGAAATGGCATTCGTAGATGCACTTGATAAATGCGTAAGGGAGGCACACCTGTGTTGAAAACTGGAAGAAAGTGGTGGCAAAGAAAGCTGTGGAAGCTGCAAAGGCTGCCCTTCAAATCAGTGATATTATGGGGCAAGTTCAGCATGGAAGAGGAGGTCTTCGTCTTAGTTCAGCTCCTCCTACATGGCACAACGCAACCCCAGCTCAACGGAGGAAGCTGGTAGTCAACAAGGTGCAAAAGCAGGAGGAGAAGATCAGGTGTGTAAAGGCCGTTTCCCAGGCCAAGGAGGGAGAATGGATGAGATGGGATAGTGTGAAAAAACGCAAGATTGGCTGGCAAAACCCATGGACAATGGAAAAAAGCAGAATATGTTTCCTCATCAGATCAACATATGATGTTCTCCCATCAATGAACAAATTAAAATAAACAAATCCCCTGGGCCGGATGAGATCCTCCCAATAGTACTCAAAGAAATGAAAGAAGTTATTTACAAACCGCTAACCAAGATCATGCAGCAGTCTCTTGACACAGGGGTGGTACCGACAGACTGGAATATTGCAAACTTAATACCGATCCACAAAAAGGGAAACAAAACTGAACCAGGTAACTACAGACCAGTAAGCCTGACTTCTATTATATGAAAACTTATGGAAACTTTAATAAGATCCAAAATGGAAAATTACCTATGTGGTAACAGGGTCCTGGGAGACAGTCAACATGGTTTTAGGAAAGGGAGCTCGTGTCTAACTAACTTGCTTGATTTTTTTGAGGATGCAACATCGATAATGGATAATTGCAAAGCATATGACATGGTTTATTTAGATTTCCAGAAAGCTTTTGACAAAGTCCCGCACAAAATATTAATTCTCAAACTGAACGCAGTTGGGATTCAAGGAAACACATGTACATGGATTAGGGAGTGGTTAACATGTAGAAAGTACCGATTAGAGGAAAAACCTCAGAATGGAGTGTGGTAACCAGTGGTGTACCACAGGGATCAGTATTAGGTCCTCTGCTATTCCTAATCTACATTAATGATTTAGATTCTGGTATAGTAAGCAAACTTGTTAAATTTGCAGACGACACAAAAATAGGAAGAGTAGCAAACACTGTTGCAGGTCATTCAAAATGATCTAGACAAGATTCAAAACTGGGCATGACATTTAATAGAGAAAAGTGTAAGGTACTGCACGCAGGAAATAAAAATGTACATTATAAATATCATATGGGAGATACTGAAATTGGAGAAGGAATCTATGAAAAAGACCTAGGAGTTTTGTTGACTCAGAAATGTCTTCATCTAGACAATGTGGGGAAGCTATAAAAAAGGCTAACAAGATGCTCGGATACATTGTGAAAAGTGTTGAATTTAAATCAAGGGAAGTAATGTTAAAACTGTACAATGCACTAGTAAGACCTAATCTTGAATATTGTGATCAGTTCTGGTCACCTCGCTATAAAAAAGATATTGCTGCACTGGAAAGAGTGCAAAGAAGAGCGACCAGAATTATTCCAGGCTTAAAAGGCATGTCATATGCAGACAGGCTAAAAGAATTGAATCTGTTCAGTCTTGAACAAAGAAGACTACGCGGCAACCTAATTCAAGCATTCAAAATTCTAAAAGGTATTGACAATGTAGACCCAAGGGACTTTTTTGACCTGAAAAAAGAAACAAGGACCAGGGGTCACAAATGGAGATTAGACAAAGGGGCATTCAGAACAGAAAATAGGAGGCACTTTTTTACACAGAGAATTGTGAGGTTCTGGAATCAACTCTCCAGTAATGTTGTTGAAGCTGACACCCTGGGATCCTTCAAGAAGCTGCTTGATGAGATTCTGGGATCAATAAGCTACTAACAAACGAGCAAGATGGGCCGAATGGCTTCCTCTCGTTTGTAAACTTTCTTATGTTCTTATGTTCTCATCACCACAGAACCTAAACCTCTGGGTGGGTGAAGATCCCTAATGTCCTTTGTGTTCATCATATGCAACATTAAGGCACATTCTGACAGGATGTAAGGTGGGTTTTAGCTATGACCAGGTGTTGCGACATTTGGCCTTAGCATTGGAAGACAAGCGTAACATGACAATAAGTTGCCACCAGTTCCATCAAAGCATTACACACAAAAGACAACATTCCTCTGTCCACGAGAGCAACCACCAAAAAAAGATGTCAAAACCAAGTCCCACCCAGTACAACTAGAAGCTGCTAGAGACTGTAAAATGCTGGCAGATGTTGGTCAACGGCTTATTCTTCCACCTGAGATTGCCACCAGTAACCGACAAGACCTTGACTTGTGGTCTGGATCAGCATGCCTTGTTCATCAGGTAGAGTTAACAGTGCCATGGAAGGATGCTGTGGATGAGGCATATGAGAAGAAGAAACTTCAGTGCACTCAATTAGCTGCTGAAGCGGAACAGCGAAGACAGAGAGTCCGAGTTTACCCAGTGGAGATGGGTTTCTCAGAGATGTTGGGTTCAGTGGTCAAGAATTGTGTCACACAGAGAAGAACTTATCTGAAGCAGCAGAAAGGAGCAGCAACTGGCTGTGGCTGAGATGAAAAGATTCTGGCCTGGGAACTCACTGTCGAGCCCTCTTGCTCTGTGCTGATGCGCTAGGGAGACAAAATAAGTTGATCCCTGGAGCCAGCATTACACCAGCCATCAACACCAGGCAGAAAGATACCTACATCATCAGATGGAAAGAAATGCAAATGGATGGAGATACAGATGGATCACATTAGTTTACTGTAAAGCTACATCTTTTAAATCATTAAGATCTTTGTCAGTGAGCTTTTGGCATGATTCTTTAGTGATTTATGATCATTCTTCAAAGCAAAATTGTTCCTGTCCATTCAAATTCCAAGGACTTCTCTTGTGCACAACCTTCTTCAACTCGTACCAAAGATTCTCAATCAGATTTAGATCAGGACCTTGATTTTATTCTTCTTTAACTCTTCTGAAGTAGATTTTCACGTGCTTTGGATTGTTGTCGTGTTGGAACGTCCAGTTGTGCGTTAAACCAAGTTTTGTAGATGAGGGTTTCAGATGATTGGCCAATATCTTTTGTTATGCTAGGGAATCCATTTTACCATGTACTGGAACTAAATGTCATGGGCCATTAGAGAAAAAACAGCCCAACAGAATGATATTACCACCTCCATGCTTGACAGTAGCTATGTTGTTCTTTTCTTTGTATGCCTCACCAGACTTTCTCCAAGTGTAACGACTATCATTGTGACGTAATAACTCAATTTTTGTTTCATCACTCCACAAAACCTTTGACCAGAACTCATATCCCTCATTTAAATGCTGTTTTTCAAACTTTAAGCAATTGTCCTTGTGACATGTTCCTAAGAGTGGCTTTTTCCTTGGCCTGCGACCATTGAGACCTTCACCATGCAGTACTCAATCTATGGTTGAAATGGAAACCCCAGTTCTATTTGCAGCCAATTAACTTTGAATATCGTTGGCAGTCAATTTCGGATTGTCATTAACCTTCCTCACAATTCTTCTACTTGTTCTTGGTGAAAGAACCTTCTTTCTTCCAGACCGAGGGAGTGTTGTGACAATACCAGGAGTCTTATACTTATTGGAAATGTTTGGACGTATTATTGTATCCTCCTGAAGCTTTATGACAAATCATTTTCTGCCTCAGGTCTTGAGATAGCTCTTTACTTTATCCCATATTGACATATTGGTAATGACAGCAATCATCCTATGCCTAACCCTTTTGATACGCTCTAAGAAAGTTCACCTACATTCCAGCATGTGCTAGACTTTAGAATTAGGTTCTGGATTATAATATTGAAATTTCTAACACCTTGTAGACAATATTATCATATTATCAAAAGGTATGAATACTTTTGAATTAGCATTTTTTGAGTTTTGCAAAAAACACTGCTGAAATAAATAATTGCAGATATCTATTTCTTGTAACTTTTTCCTCGTCCACAGAAGCAAAACTTTTGCTACAGAAGATCTCCCCTAAAATTCTTTATTTTCCAGAAGTTCCTAGAAATTTTAAATTTCCATTGGGGTATGTACATTTTTGACAACTAATGCATTCTGTGGTGTTTGCAGTCCTTCAGAGCAGCTCTGTCAATCCATTGTCTCTAAATCTGTCTCTACCTGGCTTCGAGCATGTCTGGAGAATCCTATGAATCAGCATAGTGCAGTCCTGACAATAAGGGTTCTGCAGAGATGATTAAAGTGTACACACAGGTGAAGGCAAAGGCAGATTTAGAGATATAATAAGCAGAATCCAGAACCACTAAGAATGATCGAGAATTCTAGACCCTAGTAAGATGAGTGTAAAGAAAGGCAATTAAAATTACATTTGAAGCCACTGTCTCTTTAAAAGAATGCAAATGGGCATATATTGCTAATCCTCATTGGGAAAAACAACATTTAAAATGAAGTACGTCAAAACTAGAATGCTACAGTAAAACACGTACACACTTCATTGGTTTTAAGCCATTTCTTTGCTGGGTGCAAGTGGGAATGTGAGTTACCCAAAGGAGACTCAGGATTTCAGAACAAGCCAACTGGATTATGAACAGCTGTCTCTTGTACAAATTCAGCAAAAAAAAAAAAAAACCTCTTCAAACATTGTATTGTCTACATTCTTCAGAGCAAAGCTTAAAAGAGCACCAATTTACCTTGAAAAAGTGAAAAAATAGATTGATTAGTTACAGCATTTATATTACATTTTTTCCTTAAATGATGTAATATATGAACACTTGAATACATTAATGACGGTTACAAATTAGCCAAGTTATGGATCAGGAATAGAATGAAGTACTATCTATTAAACAAAAAGGGGACTAACTGGGCCCCCAGTTCTAATACCAGTGAAGAAATACATACTGTACATTTCCAAAAGAGAACTGTCACTGCTTATTTCTCTTAAAGGCACATATAATATTATGAAAAATGTGCTCATACTATGTGCGTTCTCTAATATTATCTATAGTTTTTTTTTTCTGCTAAGATCAATATTCACCATGTTTACTAACTTTCACATCAAAAGTTGATTCTGAAAAGATGATGATTCTTCAAGACAGACAGGAAAGTACACTAGCGCTGCACTGTGCATTGATGCCCCTATGCAGCACTGTGCACAGAACCCTGTGCAATCCTATGCTTCCCAGCTCACTTTGTCTTGCGAAGATAGCCATGGTACTTTGTCTCCATCCATTCTAACATATATTTTATCTATTGAAATGTTCCCTAGTAATAACAGGTTTGTATAATGTCTCTGTAAAAACTCTAAAACATTTCAGAACCCCTGTAATTCTATTTGATTTCCCAGTTTGTGGGGTACATCCTGCATAGAGTACCATGTTTGAGGGGCACCACTTTTTACAGTCCTGATCCACGCCTACTGATTGCAACAAAAGACACTTTCAATATTCAAGCCACCCCTGAATTCAATGTTGAGGCCCTCACTGTTATATTAGCTCTCTAATAAGGTCAACAAGCTGTGAATTATCAACCAGCTTCCTTGGATGCATCAAGACCCTTCTCATTTAAAATACAGCCTCAGTAATATTATATTATGAAACATGATTTAACTGTTCAATAAAGTTTTGACACAGCAAGTTTTGTTACAAACGTACACAACACTAGAAAACTGCAAGCCAATAAGAAATTAGGTTGATTTTCATTAACTTTCGTTAACTTTCATTCACTCTCCGGTTTTAGCTTCACTGTCAAAATAAAAATTGTATCTTTCTTGACGACGGGAAAAGAAACATTCTTTCATGAGCCACTGCATTCTCAAGAGCTATTAAAACTTGTCCTACTTAGACATCTAATAAAAATACACAATCAATAGGCATTAGCGAGTCAAAAGAAAAACACACTCTTGTGCAATACACTACATGGCAATAGTATTGACGACTAAGAAATCATTTAAGTGAGCATGTGGAAATGGAAAGCTCACATTGATGAAAACCCCTTATTGAGAGATAGACAGTGGTTTGTGCCCTGGGCTTTAATCTCTTGGGCACACGAAGCCAAAGTAACATTATTAAACATCATTCAGGTGAGTGCAGTACACAAGAAGCAAAACACTCAGGTTATTAGAATCCAAGACAAATAAAAGCCCTGAAACTTTTTTGAAACGTTTTGAAAGAACAACATAGAAAACATGCATTATCATTTAAAAAATTTATACTAGTTTAAAAGAAATTAAGCTCTTTTGCTTCCAGACAGTCATACATTCTCCAAGCGCAACTGACCCCATCCCTTCTAAGTCTTCTTTACTTGATTAAAGTACCAGCTCTTTCCCTAATGACTGACTGATTTGCCGTGAGTGACCTGCTTTGATCAAAAGACAATGACGTGAATTGACCTAAACTGCACATTTGCAACCTACACAGAAAGTGAAGGACAGAAGTAAGACCCAAAAATATTGTGCAGCTGCAACCTCTTTACAGCAGTGCATCCAAACTATGATGTGTCAGTCAAGGATACTGACGGACTATGGATATATTCTTGTCATTGTAAATGCAGTTCATTGCTAGTCTAAGTATAATAATATTTGTTGAAGGATTACCTTATGTCTATAATTGTACATATTTCTTGTCTTTTTAATACCCTTTAATGAGTGTTCACTGTACTGCTGTTTCACCCTCGATATACTGTAAGCATGTATTGTAATTTTCTATTTATTAACTCCAGATTGTAGAAAGAACTAAAACAAAAAAAAGGTGTATTTTATATTTTTACAGTTGTACACACCTAGTGGGCATTTCTAAACCCACCTCACTTCAGAAATTCAGCTTGTGAGTCTTTTCAAGAGCAGCCACCATGGTTAAAAAAGAACATTAGTTCAAAGTCAGGTAAATAATGATCAAAACAGAGATTTATAAAAAAAAAAAACGAAAACAAACAAACAAACAAACATATACATACATACGTAATCAGATGGTTGTAAAGCTAAACAATTACGACCCGCTGCAGCCACTGGCTCTCTCTCACTCACCTACAGGCACACACCCACAGTCACTGACAGATCTCACCAGAATAAAGGAAGGAGCGTGAATCAGTGTACCCAAGCCCCCATCTCCAGGGTTATTACCACACAGTCAGTCTATATCATATATTAATGACTCTACTTACAGTGCTGAGTTTGCTACAGCAGATGAGGATTCGGCGTTCATAAAGCATACTAGCATACAGATGAAGCATGTTATTGACATCTACCGCTACAAAATATTCAGTTAGGTTTCTCTGTAAAGAAAGGAAACATGAGTTAGCTGTGGAGGAAACATATAGAAATTGCACAAACTGACTGCTATTGTGCATGTGTGACACAGTGTACTGGGAAATGACACAACCAGATTATAATAAAGAAAACAAGAAGGCTGTGCAGTGAATATCCTTCTGGTGTTACAGTCGTGAAGGACATGTTTGCAGTGGTATTGGTACTGAATGGTGCAGATGTTTGGCTAGCGTTTTTGAAATATTAACAATAACTCTCAAAGAGCAACCTGATATGGTTGTACAAGATAGGAGTTCTATTAAGTCATGCTTTCTCTTTCTTGTCTAGATTCACGTTATATCCTTATTTGTTTCAGTCCCCCCCCCCCCCATTCTTTATAAAGCAGTTTAAAGCACCCCCTGTGGTCTTAATCTAGCTAAGTAGAGCCTGCACACCAGAGTGTAACCATTAACCCTGCAACACTCTGCCTTCATGCCACATTTGATTAGTATTTCAGAAAATGATGCAAAGAAAAATAATACATATTCAAATAACTGTGATACTCCTGATATTTAATACCCATATCAAGTTGATGATTAAATGCATCGTAAAAGCATAACCATCAAAGATTAGCGTAGTTTTTTAATTATTATTTTGAGGTTGTTAAATTTACAGTTTTAGTGCCAGTATAAAATGCTTTCACAAATGCAATACCGTCAGTGGCAACACAATATTTTTATGGTAAGTTTCATTATCCACCCAGGTTTAAATATGATTATGTGTTAGAATACTAGCAAGAGAATTGGCGCAGTAATATCACATGCGAGAGACCTCATCAACTGAGAAGTAATATCCCTCCGCACACAGACAACAAAGGGGGGGGGGGGGGGGGGGGGGGGGGGGGGGGGGGGTACTTCTGTTAAGGATCTATTTTCCTCCAGTAGAAAAATATAAAAACATAACATTTAGAAAAAGCAGAAATACATTCCATAATTTCATAGACATATAATCTTTATCATACCCCAACGCCCTCCCTGCCCATGTCAAAATGTATTGGATATTATGAATCGGTTTGGCCAATAAGACACCATAAACAGAACTGTGATCTGGTATTTCCCTCTGGGTATAACTGGTTTGATACGGCCCCTCATACAGTGCCTGCTGCGGGACCTAGGATTAAAATGAGGGACTGGTCATCGCTGGAGCATTTCCGGTGAATTGCTCCTCAGGTTATGCACACTGTGTTCTTATTTATAGGGACAGCAGACAGATTGGTCAGTTCAGCCAGGGTGCAGGAGACCTGTCTGCTTCATTTCTTTGAAATAGCACTGAATGATTCAGGGTAAGAAAGCACTGTTATAATAATTCCCAATGAAGTACCTCATCCATCAAACGCACATAGATTATACACTTCCAGAGCATCTAAATACAACTTCAAAGGGAATAAATCTGTTTAAATATAAAATAAAAAGAAACGTAATAAATACGATGAGTTCTAGTCAAAACGCGTTTCATTGAATTGAAAGTTCCTTTTAATATCTCTGTAATGCACTCCAACTGTGCCCTTAACAAAATAAATAAATACATAAATAAATACACACTTTATGTATAGTGGACTCCGGATACCCAGTAGAGGCCTATTTTATTTTATTATTAATTACTATTTAAGTGTTTAGGGTTTTAGGATTTTACACAATTTCACATGAAAATTACGTAACTAAAAATGTATTGATCCCAACAGTAATGTACTGTTAATGAAGGATTGTTTCTTAACAAATAACCAGGGTAGTTTCTGTAAAATAATAAACAGGCAGTTTTTTAAAATGTTTCAGCACTTTGAATGCCACTGTCCCATTAGTGCGTTGACCGGGTTTCTGCTGGGTTTGCTTTGATGAAACGAAATATCAAACGCTCTTTGAAAAAAAAAAAAAAACATAACATTGACTGTGGCTTTCAGGAAGTATGTATTCACACTCTTCCAATAGGGTGAAGGCTTTCAGGAAGTATATATTCACGTTCTCCCAATAGAGTGAAGGCTTTCAGTCCGCTAAAATAAAAAGTCTGTTATTAATGTATTTATTTATTTTAAGAAATAATTGATTTAAAAGAATAAGTAGCATCAATCTTCATTTTCATTTTTTTTTTAAAATGTTTTTAACCATTACAAATACTTAAATACTGTGTTTAATTCAGTTTTTGGCTTGTGTTCACGACCAGCTCTCGAGTTCTAGCTGCCATAGACCTGAGGTGGCCAAACCTGTAGTGTGGCTCCCAGTGAAATGCTGGGTGATGCACACTTGGTGGCTCAAAGTCTATTATTTTTGTTCTCTGTATTTATGCGTGTTTATTATTCTTTCTTCTCTCGCCTTCTCTCTTCAGTTTCTTTGAGCCTGCATGTTCACTGCAAGGACATTTCGTCAGTTGATGACCTTTTACACCAAACACTGGCACATGCATAGCTCACCTCTAGTGAAAGTGCAATTGAAAGTGAATTTCATAATTTTGAATTAAGTGCTTGTTCCTTTCGTGGAGACAATGGCATTGAGCAAACGATCCACAAGTAATAAACGGAAGTATGAGGCCAGAATGGGAGGAAGAGTTTGCTTTCACTGAAAACAGTGTAAACCTTTGTGTCTCCTCTGCAACTTCAAAATAAATCACAATAAATTTTCATCTGAATATCCTCCTGGACCAGACCTGAACAGAAACAGGCTGGCCTCTTTAAAAGCATGCCTCAGTGGTCAGCAGGTGCCCCTTTTTGGAGTTCCGTAAAGAAGCTGATGGAAAGACTCAAACCAGTTTTGCATGGCATGGCACGGATTATTGCTTGTGCCAAACGCCTTTATTCAGATAACTGCATATTTTTATGAAATTGAAGTGTAAATATTGCATGTCTAAAATGTATATTATATTTATTTATCTTACGTCTCATCATGAGCAAGTGTTGTAATCCCTTTCAAAATAAATACAGAGAATTTGTCCCCCACAAAGTTCTCAAAGTATTTAATACACCAGGGGTCACCCCATGCCCGGGACAAAAAGTTTTGCCGTTATCCTTTGCCCACCGGACAAGTAGATTTCATTTATTTATTTTTCCGATGTTTATTCCGGTGCTAGAAAGACAGTCCAGCAAGTATATTTGTAGAAAGCCACGCAAGTTTCTAAACACTGAATTGCAGAAGTGTTTACGTCCCACCCCTATCAGTTCTGATTGGCTAGCTGTGGAAGAATCTTCTATTGGCCACAAAGAAACCCAGAAATGGCTGCCTGAGAGCTTCTGGCAAGGTACAGACTAATCTTTTAAACTTAAGGTATTATTTATGTTTTTGTTTTTTTTGTAAATTAGCAAATAAATGATACTGCATTCTTAATATCAACTTGACATGTAAATGCAGCAATCTAGTAAAGTTACAAAAAAAAACCCACCAATCGCTAAGGTGGTAAAAAATCATGTTGTGTAATTTATAACACCACGTGGTCAAGTGTGTACTTGTTGGGATGTTTAAAAAAAACAAAACAAACACACACACAGAGTTTAGAAGTTTAGAAGCATTTCAAGACAAACATTTCCTGCCAAAACTTTTTTCTTTTGATTTTATTTTTGTTAACTTAAGTTTCCCATTTACCATATTTACATATTTTTTTTATATATCTGCTATATTAAAAAAAAAAAAAACATTAAGATTGACAAATATGTTTATAGTGATAGAAATGAAATGCATATAACATTTTATTATTGTTTTAAAATAAAATACAGACTGTAAATCTCATGGCAATGTGTTCATGTTTTAATTAATTTATGCATTTATTTTTCAGAGAGAGTAGTACAGAGAAAGAATGTTGCCCTCCCAACACAAAAACAACAAAACAAACAAAAAAAAAAGCCATCAGGGTATGAAACCAGGATCCAGTTAGCCATCATGGGACAATATGTTAAATGAGGAAAAATAGCTGTAAAATGTTGTTTAAAAAAAATAAGTATAGCATAGAAATAAACAAAAGAAAAACATATGTTGTCTTTGTAGAATATGATGGAGCCTACTGTAAATAATGTGTGCATTTTGTAGAAGAACAGTACAAAATGCAGAGAAACTTGACAGGTTATACACAAGTCCTAATCTGGGGAAAAATCTGAATTCCACAAAGCACCAGCAATAGTTGCCAATGATTTCGGACCTGTCATGCAACAAACTAAAACACCTGTATGTACATCAGGAGTTGGATTCAGCATACAGAGGAAGAGCGGAATTAAACAGGCAGAAGCTATTTATATACTTGTATAACTCCCAAGTATTGCTTGTTACAGTTGTACTCTCAGTACGTTACTTAAATTTACTAGCAAATGTGCTCCAAACTGCACTGAAAGGAACATTTCCTTAAAGTATGTTATACATGTGTTGAGATGAGGTCTTGTCACAGGGAATCTTTTGTGTATCTTGAAGAATTTAGTGAACCAGTCAAGCTACAAGGCTAGATCCGCCTATGTTAATCACTAATTGATTGACTGCGTTCACTGGTAAATAAAACCAAAATCCTACAAGTTATATTCTATTTTTTTGTTTGTGTTTTGTGCGACGGGGAGGGCGCAAGTAGATTTTTAAGAAGGACAAGTAGACTTATCTAGCACCTTGTCCCTTGCTTAACAATTTTTTTCAAAAATTGCAGCCCCGATACATGCAGCAGTCACACAAAAAGAAACGCTTCTTTTTTCGGAAAACTGAGCATTCAGTTCTTCAAGGGAAGCGCTGGTTAAAAAAAAAGGGCTACTTTTCGTTAAAATCAGGGTAGTTATTTTGCTTCATAATAACTGAACATATTTTATTGATGTACAGTACAATTAAAAATGACATAAGCTGCAAGGCTTGCTCTTGAGTATTTCACCGCCAACAAGAGATAACTCCTGGACTGCACAGAGTAAGTGCAAGATTCCTTTATAATGTCCGAGAGAAGTACATTGTTCAAACCATGCTAGTGTTTAAAATGTCTTGTTTTACACTGTGAGTGTGTCTGCGGCTCTCAGGCATATGAAAGTGTTGGTATGCGGCTCATAGGGTCAGGAAGTTTGGCCACCCCTGCATTAGAACTATCTAACACCTACTAGATGAGCAACGTGTCTTCAGAGGCAGCACTGTCAAGTGAATCAAGTTTCCATTTGTATTACTGTTATTGCACAGTGGCTGTATACTCACTGTTACATCTATACAGGTTGCTGATCTAGTCTCTGTTACATATGTCTCACAGAGAGCTGGACAGCTCCTTCCAAATTACTTTCTCACACCTTACAAAATGAAATAAAGCAAATTAAAAACACTCTCAAGATCTGATAAAGGTTTTCCTGCATTCATATTAGAAACTATTATAAAACTAATAAGGACCAAAAGAGTTATACATTTATAAAACGGTAAAAAAGAAAAAAAAAAAAATTAAGTTTGTACCTGGTTTTTGGGTGTTAAGAATATAAAGTGTAGCTCTAGAAAGAAAAGTAAGGTTTATTGCAATACACTTTCAAATGGTGATTTTTTACGGAAAATAAATTCCAAATCAATAGTGATACATAACTGACGCTGTTGTTCCCAGGATGCTCTGAAAGTGTTTACCACATGCAAGATCAAACACCAACATGGTCTTTAGGGCTTGAAAACATATACACCAGTTGCTTTATATCTCAGCTTCAGGTTTTATTGAGTCAAGTGGGAATTGAGAAATCAAGAGATATCATTGATTTAGTTGACCTTTTAGATTTCAAACTGTACAGACATGAGTATGAAGGTTATGTTACAAAAGCCAATTACTTTCTTGTGAGGAATCATGACTACAACGTGTGGTTACTTCTGCATTTCAAGCAACACATAATGGAGAAGGTGTTCTCTGCATTGACACCTGGTTTTAGAACCTGTTTTGACCAGAGTTCTGCCTGTAATGTTGGCTGAAGTAATACTGTACGCAAGCATGTACTCTACCGGTGAACTGGCATTGGGTGATAGATGGAGAAATCTTTCAACCCATAACATCCATCCTTAAGTCGCTGGTAACAATATATTCTCGCTGCTTGTAATTACTGACTTTGCTTTCTTTTTGTTTATTGGTTTAAAACAGCCTGAAACCTGATCAACAGAAAGCAACTTTCTCATGTCTTCAAGAGCCATGTGGGTTTTTAACCAGATGATCACAGGTGGGCTGAACCAGACCAACACCCCCCCCCCCCCATCCCTAACGTTTATGTCTCAGATCAATCAGCTGCTAGGTTCTGGTGAAGCGTTTATGGTCTGCTCTCATTCTGAATTATTTTTTTAAAATCTTTAAGAATTTCAGTAACATGCGTACCCCCAGGCCACAGTTGCAGGTTATGGACTGGTCCACTGAAAAAGGCTCTGGGAAAAACCTGCAAGTCCAGGAGTGTCTACACACAAACTAAACACTTGGCACAAGTTGACAGGATGCTCCAGGAACGGTGTTTAACTATGTCCTTAGCCACACCTCAGGACTTGTTAAAAACTACCTCTCCCCTTCTCTAAACGTAAGGTCAATGAAATCTGAATATGTCTTCAGCTCCAAAGCAACAGTGAACTTTGATGTACATCATGGAAGCTCAGGACGCTACCCCCGGGCTATTCTTAGAAAGCTGATGGGTACAGTATGAGCTGACCCCGTAGTGATGTTCAGTGTATGTATAGATACTCCTGGAGTAGCGGGTGTTCCTATAGCCTTTTTCTGAGGTGTAATCAATAACCTCCATGACCTACATTCACTACATGGAAATGTGATACATGCGCTGTAAATACACGGACAGGCAGGCTGGGAGAGAAAGAAGAATTAAACTTATTTTAGGAAACACGCTCCGCTACAGAAGAACACAAAACCTGAAAAAGCACCCCAAACTAAAATAAAACTGAAAACTGCCCACTCCGTAATACCACTGAGATGAAATCACAAATAAATCCTGTACGGGTATACCAGGTATGGAATTACAGACTGGTGTGGATGCCAAATCTCTGGGCCTTCACCCCTTGTGTATAGAAATTAAATTAAAATACTCACGTTTTCTGGTATACTGGGTAGTTCTCTTATATCAGGCACTGTAAAGTAGGAATGCTGGAAAACACAGATATGTCAAATAACTACAGTGAAGTAATATCTCACACTTGTAGCATCTAAATTTGGGATTTTCACATAATCGACTTTCTTTGCAGTACTGCACAGCCTTCAAATAACATATTTTGACTTATTGCAGTTTTACACTAAAAACAGAAATAGTGATTTGTTTAAGTTTGTTGATCTTGTTTTTCCCCCCAGAGTCCAATTCATAAGGTGCTACCTGTCAATTCAATTGTTAATGAAAGGTGAGATAACAATTAGAGTTGTCAATGGAGATGAATTAGGAAAGTGTTAACTCAAAGATGTGAATATGTGTTCAAATAATCCACTTATCATTTTTTATCCCATACAGAAACAGGGGAAATCACTATGAATATGGCAATGTGATATACTGGTGTGTAGCAATTAAAACAGTGGTGCCTTGAAGCCCCTGCTAGTCTAACTTGCTATCACTGTAAGGGATGCAGCCTAACACTTAACACGCTTGTTCAAAATGGCAATCAAACAAACTCAAATGCTCATATATAAAATGTCAGTAGGCTATATTTTAAGCATTTGTATATACTGGGGCTCACTTTCAAAGTTTCTTACTCAAAGGTGTACAAAATAGAAATAAACAACCTAACTTGAATACCTGCCATGTTTATTTCTTGTTTTGTTACTTTTACAGGTGGTGTTCTCCTTTTGAAAAAAAAGTAATTTAGCCCATGTTTCACAATAACATTACTATCTAATACTAGATTCCAACTTCACAGCCTTTTTACAAATAGAATGCTCTTTGTATTTCTCCAGTTCGTCTGAACTGGCCAATAGGATGGTTAAACTGCTCAATCTAAACAGCCCCAAAGCTGCTACACAGCTCAGTGAAACAAAGCCATCCCTAAGCACTTCTTTGATATCTTTTCCTGCTTCACTGCTCATGAAATGTTTGAAGCAAGGGCAGACCGCTAGCATTCCTTTAAACCATTGGTACGAAACAGCTGAACTATCCCATTGGGCCTGCAGGAGCCTGAGAGACAGTTTGCCCTTTGGGGTCAGACAGACATGCTGCTCCTACTGAAGTTCTGCTAAGTAGCAATGGGTCATCTCACGCACTAGCCAGTGACCTGCCAAGGGCAATCAACTGCTACCTGTCCTCTGCCATTAGGGAAAGGCCTGCTGAGCTCCTTGGAGTCGGCAGTTTGCAGAAAAAAAAAAGGAAAAACAAAGCGAAGGTGTTTGGCTCCACTTCAATGGTTTGGGAAAGGGTCGCCCAACTAACTACACAAGCTTGACTTGCACTGTGTAACAGGTCACTTTGCTCCAGCGTTGAACGATAATGACATTTATCTATTAATTGGCTAAATATCTTAAATAATTTCTCTTTGGCTGTCACACTTCCTAGGCCATTTCACTGCAGTGTCAAAGCAGTGTCACCACAAAGCATGTTCCTGGCTGAAAGCATGTCAGCCAGTGGAGGAAGTAATTTGGTTTATGACAGGAATGCAACTGTTAAAGGGCTTGGGACACCCACCACTTGAAGTGCAACATTATCTGAAATGCAACTTGGTGAAGAACAAGATATATTAAAATAAAAAAGTAACAGTTTACTGATAAGATCTCTTTCAAAACTGCACATTTGAGACAAATACTGTATAACATCACAGGGAAGAGTTAGGAAGTTAGCTTGTTAGCTGCAACCACTTTAAGAAAATGTTTATCCTGAAAATCTATGTAAAAAATGTCACTTCTATGGGGAAGCAGATATTAATTTGAAATAAACAGCCAACTTTTTATTGGGCCAGATATTAGCAAAGCATATATGTGTGTAATAAATAATTCAATGAGCACTGAATGTATCTAATTTGTATATATGGCAACATGACAAATTCAATACCCTAATCCTGTGACACAGCAAGTAATCTGCATTGATCGCAAGCAAGTCACATCCCCGGTGCGTCCCTAAAGTCCCTGATGCTTGTTTTTAAAAAAATTACAGAAAGTTATTGTTTAAGACAGGTCAATACCTGCCAGTATTAGGTGGGTCACTGGATCTACAGCACTGTCAGGAGATCCTTCATATTCCTGGTTCTGTGGTCACACTGCAGCAGTGACTCCCTCCACACTGTACTCAAACTGGTCTGTCAACCATCCTAGCATTCAGTCCTGGGCTTGTCCAGCAGAGACTGACAATTGTGCCAAACTGTGTGGTTGGTTTGTGATGTGAACTCATATCTACTATGGGCAAGGTTGAGACCACCAAAGCAATTCATCTAGTAACCTGAGCCTGATTAGAAGCCAGGCACCAGTTAAAGGGCTGGAGAAGCAATGGCTTCTGGGAGTGAGATTCCTTGTGAAATGAAAGAAATGGGTCGGTCCCCTCTCAGTAACTCAGCACAGCTGTTCATATGATTCATGCAGACAGCAATGCACTCGCTGGTTTATCATTAACCTCACCATTCAGCTTTTATTTGCTCAGACACTGCTACAGCATTGGCATGGATATAAGAAATAAATAAATAAACAATACTACTACTATATTATTATTATTAACAGGCAGCTGAATGCGCATGTCATCCCCCCCAAAACTTACTAAAAATAATCAATATTAAGTTAGTGCTGGTAAGTTCTCGTTTATTGTCTTCTGCTTCAGTACAGTAAATGTTTTCTTTTATTCTATCAAATAAAATTGGATTCATTTATTTTTTTTAAATATATAACATAGAAGAGGCTTCATATTCGCTCCTCATAAGCGATTTTGGGAAAAGAGTTCAAATAAAGCCTCTTTTACTTATATTTTGGACCAACTGCACACTGTTGGATGTCCCTAAACTTGTGCAATTAGCAAATTGTTTTAGATGTTTGACAGTGGCAGCGAAGAGGAACAAGCTTGATGGATCGACCAGCCTGTGAGCAGTGCCAGTGAAGAGAAACAGGCTGGTTAGATCAACCAGCCTGTGAGCAGTGCCAGTGAAGAGAAATAGGCTGGTTAGATCAACCAGCCTGTGAGCAGTGCCAGTGAAGAGGAAAGGGATTGATGGATCGACCAGCCTGTGTGCAGTGCCAGTGAAGAGGAACAGACTTGTTGGATCGACCAGCCTGTAGCCCCCAAAGAGAGCTGAGGCAGGGGAAGAGGTGAACTGAACTGAGCAATGTGAAAATGACGTTATGAGGCAGTCGCACATTTAAAAAATAGCCATTATATTGCATTTAAAGGGAAGGACTGCAGTAAATAAAAAGGCTTTAAGACACAGTAGGACTCACCACACTGAGGTGTACAGGCACGCCTGGCTCGGGGATTGGGAGGGTATGGAGTGTGTTCAGCAGCTCCTTCCACTGGCTGTCCTGAAACAGCAGCACACAACACAATCACTGTGGAGAAAACACCACAACACACCCACCCACCTTCCAGCATGCCTCTCCAACTGACTTCATCCTCTCAATCAAACATTCCCCAGACACAAGGACCCCACACCAAGAAAAGTCGGTTCAGGATTACCTAGTACTTTTATACTGTATTGTTGTAGTTGATCGTTTGGTGTTGTAATCAAGGTTGGGGTCAATTCCCGAATTCCAATTCCATTTCCTTTTTAAAATCAATTTCCATTCCCTTTTAATCAATTCCAACACACCATTGATCAAAATTACAATTAGCAGTATTCTGTTAATGACCTTCTCACAGTGGCAACCAATTACTTAAACTGAAGTCACTGTTTGTAAATTAAACAAATGAAAGCGGTTGAACTATCACAATCATTATTATGTCTCTACAATATAAACTCCAATTTGTTTGATGGAACTGGAATTAGGAATTGATTTTAAAAAGGAATTGGACATGGAATTGCAAACAGGAATGTACCCCAAGCCTGCGTGTAATACTGGTGAAGATGATCTCTCTGTGGTTTCAATGATGTTACAATGCCATTTCTGACTTATTTACAAAAGTTGCAGCATCTAATACAGAATCAATCTACTGGCTTTAATCTTGCCATTGTAGCAGAGATATAAATAGAACAGAAAGACTAAATCTGCTTTTTTAATAGCCAATGCCAATGTGTGTCAAGTTGGTTTGTAACACGGTGTTAATTGTACCCAATGAAGGAGGGGAGCTAGGATAAATAACAGTGTCAGCCACGTAAAGATAACTATAACAATTTATAATTAGGGAGCTTATGTCATTTAATAAATTGAACTGAGAAGGGGAGCCAGAATTGAGCCTCAAGGGTCTCTTAAGCATCAATTAAACTAGCTGACTTGACAATGAAAATTCACATGCTGGCCACAGTATGTCATCTTTCTATGTATTTATGTATATTACTATGAACTAGAAATGTATATTATACAGATAATAATTGAGTAGGAGGACATATTGAGACAAGACTTATAGTTTCTTTAAAAAACAAAAGGCTTCACTAACATCTTGTAAACAACATGTCACACCATTACTTTATTAACTGCTTACTAACTTGGAAATTAATGCATGCCGTTGTTTGATAATGGCTAGCTAATACACTATCTGTTTTTAAAGAGCGAGCATCTTGGTGTTCCCTTATTTTTTATGCTTTTTGCAGTCGTTCTGAATGATACTTATTGCAATAAATACTGTTTTTAAATTTCTGAAAAAACATTTGTGTTAAGGTGCTTTGCCTAAAAGCTGTCAGCCAGTGATAGATCACAAGATGTTACATATATCTATAGCAGACACCTAGAACCAAAGAGCACCTCCTGAACTCACAGTACAGATTACACAGATTTCTGAACACAGACACGAGACTGTCAGCTCCTGAACTGATATTACAGATTACACAGAATTCCGAACATAATCACACAATGACTCAGAACGATTGCAAAGATCATAAAAATGTAAAGGGACCATTTCATTAGGAACTTACTACGTATCTATAAAGGAATTAAAGTGGATATTTAGCTTTACAAGGTTTGTTTATAACACCTTCCTTTTTTTTTTTGTAAAGGCACATAAATGCTTCTGGTTATTTATAGCCAGATCCTTTACTCTAGGGGTCAAGCTCTCTTCCAATATCTATTGCAGTATTTATGTACAACCGACATGTGTGCTTAGTTTCATTCACAAGCAAAGTGTAAAGCTGCTCCTGAATTTAGTGCCACATGCAAGTGATTTACCAGGTGGTGCTCTCAAACAGGCTCAGCCAAATTTATGACAGAAAAGATACAAATACATATAGGCCTTGAGTTTCAATAGAAAACAGCTGTACTGACTGACCTGTCCCTTGGCTGTGTAATCAGCAAGGATATTAAGGAGCTTGTAGAACACTTCAAACCATGGAAGATAGCTGGAAAGAGAACAATACAGATACATTGATTACTCATTTGCAGTGACTGCTTGTATCAAAATTAGGGAATATCAAAACTGTTTATCAGTAAAACAAAAACATAAATGGGAAATCTTCTTTGCATGTCTTTGCTTCCTAAGCTTTAGATTGCCTAATTACTCAACCCCTGCTTTCTCCATAATGTTCCTTCACCGCAGCAACTCCCTGCATCGGCTCAGGAGGACTGAAAGTCAGGGGGCCTCCTCTGATCCCACCACCAAGCCAATCACCTCTTTTACAACCAGGATCTACCGACCCCTGGAGGACAAGGGCCAGTCCTGCAGGTGTACACCTGAGCTCACTGGCCATCTGGCCAGGAGGGGTCGCTGTAGTGTGGTGATGCAGCTCAGTACCTGACAATTTTCTGCAGGGGCACCAAAGTCAATGCAACACTTCTTGTGGAATCTCCAGCTAAGATTCAGAACACAAACCACCACTCTCTTGACTGCATGACTCCTGTAAACAACGCGGTAGTGCCTTTACCAGGTGAATGCCTTTTAGGGTAAAGGAAACCAAACTACCAACAGGACCTGGCTTCTTTCTAAAAGTAGAGAAGGTGCTATGAAAGAATGTAGACATCATACATTGCTTTTATTTCAAATTGAGCATGAGTACAGGGCAGCTTTACGTTTTAGTTAGCTGGGCTTCTAAAGTACAATGATAACCCTTAACTCTGATTCCATCTCTTCAGAAAACAGCAGGGAGGGAATTCCATTTCAGTGATGGTTACAGTGACCTGTAGTTCAGACAGATTAGAGAAGAGTGAAGCTTCACACTTTGTATTGATGGACGAAAGAAACTAAATCTGTTATGAGAACACATTGATGCTTAATCCTATCAGAGGAAATGATGGTTTAAACAGAATTAAACGAGACGCTTTCCCATGCGGATATAAGAAAGTTAGGCTTCATTCTTGCGATGGCTTTGAACGTATTCTATTTTAGGACAGAGTGGGCACTGCAGCGACTGACAGACCCAGATTGTCAATAGATGAGAAAGTATACATTTATTGCTTTATGAACAGCATGGCTAAACAGATTTAAATTACCTGAATTTAATGCTGGGGGTTTAAACATTACAGATATTTAACAAGATTTGGTCATGGCTCTTTTTTTAGTTTAAATGTGAGAAAACAGCTATTTTTGGTAATGGATAGTTTATATATAGTTACCTGTTTTGTTCAGGACATGTATAATTAATATGGGGTTACATTTGTTTAAATGGCACTTTTAAAAGGAGTTAGTAATGTACAGCAAATAAGACCAGGTTTTCAATTATTATTTTCTATATGTATTACTGTACAGTGTGTTCCATAAGTCCCACATATATCATACAGGCACCTGAGGGATAATTGGTAATATTGATGGTCTCTCAATTTCTTTCAGGTGTGAAATGTCTTCAAACAAAGAGGGACCAATTAGATCTTTTTGCTGTGTGGTATATATATATATATATATATATATATATATAATTGTGTAAAAAAATACCTCAACAGTAGATGTCGTTACCTCTTTCCTTCTTGATGCAGTGTACTATATTGTAATGACCATTATGTCTTCTCGAGTAATACGGTCCTGCTGCAACACATCTGTACAAAGTGATATGTACTACTGATGTACTGTATTTCTACATTTACTCGATTGTTGCAGGGGGGCAGGTTAATGCTTACACTGGTGTTACTGCTGTTCTTAGAGAGATGCTTGAGAGCGGTATTGAGGCCATAGGGGTGCTTTAAATGTCCGTTTTAAAACAGTAATTAGGGTGTGATGACTAAAACAGGCAATCCAAATCTAAACAAGAAGAATACATCAGAGAACTGATATCTCAAACCCATATTGAGTTGTTCTTTTACAGATGTTTACTCATCATACGATGCTGTGCATTGAAAAAAAACACAAAAAAACAACAAATCTATGGTACAGAATATGGACAAATCCGAGACTTACATTCAGTCAGAATCGCTAGAGGTATATCACATCCACCTCTCCTATATTAGTAAACTTTCACTTCATCCTGGCAGGTTTACCATTACCATTCATTAACTTTTGTTCCCATAACTCAGGAGAAAAAGTCTTGCTTTGGCAACAGTGTGTAAACTATTAGGGATTACAGAGCTCATGGCCCACTTTTAAACAAACAAAAAATCATGCCTGCAAGGATACAAATACATAGAAAAAAATGAGCTAAAATAAATAAGCGTCGGGCTACTCTGAAGATATGGAAGGGCTTGGTAAATAATACAAGCAGAGGGATTACACTGTCTCTTAAAGAGGCGGTGCAGGATTCCTAGTGAAGAACAAGATCTAGACAAGCTACTCCTCCTGTCCAGAGGGTTTGGGTGGGGGATCAGTGTTGGCATACAGGCTTAATGCAAAACCATACAAAACAGCGTGTCATATTAACAACATATGCTTTGTCAATTATTGGTGGCTATGAAAGAAACTAATGAAGCGAAGATAAGCACTGACTAACACTTCACAGAAACAAAGCCCAGCAGACAATTATCTTGGCTAATGCTTTAGGCCGGAGCTTCACAACTTTTTTTTTTTTTTTTGGAGTTAACACTTTATAAAAATATTTTGAATAGGGACCTCCAACTAAAAGCTGGGGAATAAATGCTACACTGTAGTGAGAGTAGGAGTTTAATGTACAGTATCTGTTTAATATACAGTGTCTGGTCTGTAGTAGGTGTTTAATGTACAGTGTCTGGCCTCTAGTAATTTAATGTACAGTGTCTGGCCTCTAGTAGTTTAATGTACAGTGTCTGGCCTCTAGTAGTTTAATGTACAGTGTCTGGACTATAGTAGTTTAATGTACAGTGACTGGCCTGTAGTAGGTGTGTAATGCACAGTGTCTGGTCTGTAGTAGTTTAATGTACAGTGTCTGGCCTCTAGTAATTTAATGTACAGTGTCTGGCCTCTAGTAGTTTAATGTACAGTGTCTGGCCTCTAGTAGTTTAATGTACAGTGACTGGCCTCTAGTAGTTTAATGTACAGTGACTGGCCTGTAGTAGGTGTGTAATGCACAGTGTCTGGTCTGTAGTAGTTTAATGTACAGTGTCTGGCCTCTACTATGTGTTTAATATACAGTGTCTTCTCTGTTTGCATCACAAGGCATGTCTCTCAACACCACAGTGAAAGTACATTAAATACGCAAATTGTTTTACAAGAGAATTTTCTATGGATACCCGTGGCAACCTTCTGCAGAACCACAGCGCTACGAAAAACACTTGTCTACTTAGTTTTCCTATATGTTACAGCGCGAATCACAGTTCACGTCCGGGCTGTGCAAAGAGGCCTAACTTTGCTGGGGACCCCGAGGGGGAGCGTCACACTGGCTATGACCGGGGTGGGGGAATGGGAAACCTGCAGGGATTGCTTCTCATCATCGTGCAACAGCGAACCCTACTGGCCAGACACCGAGCACATTCAGAGTGGGTAAGAGGCATCTCTGTTCTCCGGGATCGGTATCCCGCCCACCTCTGTTCTGGATTGCTCGGCGTAAAAGTGATTCTGGCTTTAGGCTTGTGAGATTGGGACTGTGTTGTGTGGGGACACGCTGCGGTGAGGAGAAAAAAACACAATTGGACATGACAAATTGGGGGAAAAATAAATAAATTAAATAATAATTGGTCACTGTACATTTAAAACAATAAATATGTAAGACTGTGTACTTGAATGTTTTATTTTTACATGGTTTGCCAGTTTTGCTAAAATTGTAATGTTTATTAGGTGATTAATACGACAAACGCAAAACCTTCAAACAAGGTTTTTTTTCCTCTGATATTACCAAAAACTGGGCACAAAAAGACAATGGAAACTATGAATAATCAAAAGATATTCTGTCTTATGTTACAGTAATAGAAAATACATTGTTCTTTCCGCTTTCTTAAAAACTTTCCTTTTTTTCTTCAAAAAAAAGATCACAAAAAATCGTCTCAGGAGACATTTTTGCTCTTGGTGTTTTTCTTGTCACAGAAACCCTTCATGTAATTACCTTCTGATAATTCTCTTAAATTTCTCTCTCTTAACATGTATGAACTTGCATGTTTAAGAGTATAAAGTAGAATCTGTGAATCATTTCGCCTTCACACTGACTCAGAAGGCTGTAGCGGTTATTGATGGTGTCTTTATTTGTCCTTAGCCTCAGTCCCTCGAGAACCATTCCCTACCTTTCTTCCCAGGACTGATCCTGGGCCAGAGACAGGAGTGTGAAGGTTTCTGAAACCAGAGGCTGGATGTGTCACTCTTCAAAGGCAACCACTTCCCCACTCGGGAGGCCAGCTTTCACAGCTGAACCTCATCTTGTTACAAAGCCAAGAGAGCTTCCCGTACTGCTTCATTATCCTACACATGAGCCTACTCTGAGTTTAGTAGCAAAGACATGGACTTAGATCCCATCTTCATTGTGTCAGTCACCAGTTTCTAAATGCTGTGCAAAAAACCCAACATTCTGCTCACTAGAAGCACAGGGGATAATGGAGTGAGTTGGATGATTAGGGAAGGGCAAGTTACCACTTCTATACGGGTATTTCAGATCTCCCCAGAGTTTTAAAATGGATGCTGAAATAAATATAGTATTTAAGACCACCCATTGGTTTCACAGACCCTGATAAGCGCTTGTGTGTTTAAAGTGTATACTAGTGGCAAACTACCAATGTTAGTGTTTGAATTATACGCAGCTGTTTGAATTGAATCAGAAATGAACTGTGAAGTTTGGGGTTTCAGATCAGTGGGAGTGCAGTTATAATCCGTTACATATAAATTACATTTTAGAATATTAATAAACACTGATTACAAGCAGTTTTATAGTGCAGCAGAGTGTTACAAAACTGTATAGGCACAAATAGAGCACCAGACATTATCAAATTTGTGACAGATGCATTAAATTAGTATACAAATAAATATACACAGTTGCAGATAAAAGTATTTGGGCAGTTACAAAAAAAAAAAGAGAAAAAAAAACACAAAAAAATGATTTCTATCATTTCTAATTGTTCTATTGAAAGATGTAAATTAAATAGTAATTATTCCATAACATGCATGAAATGAAAAAATACTATGCAAAAATTAATTTCATACTTTGACGAAAGTATTTGGGCACCCTTACATTAGTATTGTGTGTGCCCACCCTTTGCTTCCTTTACAGCTTGCAGTCTTTTTTTGTATTTTGAAACCAGTTCCTGGCATCTTTCCTGAGATATTTTTCCCCATTCGTCAACACATACAGCTTTCAGTTCTGTAATCGACTTTGGTTTCCTTTTTGCCACAGCAGCCTTCAAGTCAATCCACAGCATCTCGATGGGACTCAAGTCTGGGGACTGAGATGGCCAATCCCTGACTGTAATCGTCCTCTTTTCCAGAAATTCCTTTGTAGACTTCACAGATTGCTTAGGGTCATTATCCTCCTGGAATACAAACTTCCGCCTAATAAGCCTTCTAGCACTGGGTAACAAATGAGTGTGTAAAATTTCTTGATAGTTTGCAGCATTCATTCATCCTTCTACAATACAAAGGAGGAAGAAAAACCAGCCCATACCATCACACAACCTTCACCATGTTTAACATTGGGCATGACAAACTTTTCCTTAAATTCTTCTCCTCTCTCCTTCCAAACATATTGTCGATTTCTTGGTGAAAAAGTTTGGATTCATCTCACCATAAAATTTTGTTGAAAAAATCAAGTATTCAATGGAAAAATACAACCACTTTCTTTTGTGTATTGTTTTTAACAAAGATTTGCAACTTGGTTTTTTCCCATGGACATTCATCTTGTTAAGGTATCATTAAATTGTTCGCTCATTAATTTCCTGACCATCTTCTCTCAAATCGTGGGTCAAATCTTTTTCAGTAATTCGAGGACTATACCGGGCTGCTTGAACTACTCTTCTTCCAGAAATCTTTCTTGGTCTTACACACCTGGAGCTAATTGCTAATTATCATCAGGTGTTGGCTTTCAATCATGATAATCATCAATAATTAACAACAAATGGGTTTCATATGAAATATACTAATTACCCAAATACTTTTGTCAAAGTACGAAATTAGTTTTTGCAAGTGATATTTCATTTTATCAATCAATCAATTAATCTTTATTTTATATAGTGCCTTTCATAGTGGACCACCTCACAAAGCACTTTACAAGATAGTGAGGAACAATACATAATACATTAAACACAGTGAAGTACAGGACATTGTACATTAAATACAAAAAATACAAATATATTAAATATAGGCATATTACACTGAATACAAGGCTAGGATGTGAATTCTAAACATTGTGGATGTGTGTGTCATACAGAATCATACAAATAAGATGGAGTAAAAAAACTGAAATAGCAATTTAGACAACCGCTAACAACAGATTTCAGGCTTAAAGAGCATTGAAAGCAAGAGAGAACAAGTGGGTCTTGAGAGTTAATTTGAAGCGAGTGACTGTGGGAGCTGCACACACAAGAGCTGGGAGACAGTTCCAGAGAGTCGGGGCCACGAAGCTAAAAGAACGCAACGTGGTGCACTTTTGCTTCGGTATAACAAGCAAGCCGGAGTCAGAGGACCTCAGCTTGCATGCAGCGACATAGCAGGTCAGCAGGTTGGAGAGATACTCTGACAGGCTTACGAAGTTGAGAAGACAAAACGAAGTGGGCAAAACTACATTATCACCTTGTGTCTTGTGATTTGATAGCTGGAATACGTGGAGAATATAAATACATGCAATGGATAAAATAGAAAAGATACTTCATTTAGCAGGGTTGCTAACTCATAGGAGGACATGAACCAACATGATTTGTATTTATTTATTTTTAAATCAGATATTAATGTTATAGCTAAGGCGTTATTAAACAAAACACATTGATCATTAATGTTTTGTATGCAACCTCTACAGGACTTGATTTCCTCCTTGTGTCTATGAAATTCCTTTCTTGCCAACTTTATAGCAACATCTGTTTCGCAATATTTCACAGGGAATATTACACATAACTTCTAACACTTGAACCGCAAGATATTCCGAAGTACTGAAAAGGAGGTACAGTGGCTTGCAAAAGTATTGACCCCCCTTGGCATTTTTCCTATGTTGTTGCCTTACAACCTGGAATTAAAATTGATTTTTTGGGGGTTGGTATCATTTGATTTACACAACATGCCTATCACTTTGAAGATGCAAAATATTTTTTATTGTGAAACAAACAACAAATAAGACAAAAAAATAGAAAACTTGAGCGTGCATAAGTATTCACCCCCCCAAAGTCAAAACTTTGTAGAGCCACCTTTTGCAGCAATTACAGCTGCAAGTCTCCTGGGGTATGTATCTATAAGCTTGGCACATCTAGCCACTGGTATTTTTGCCCATTCTTCAAGGCAAAACTGCTCCAGCTCCTTCAAGTTGGATGGATTCCGCTGGTGTACAGCAATCTTTAAGTCATACCACAGATTCTCAATTGGATTGAGGTCTGGGCTTTGACTAGGGCATTCCAAGACATTTCAATGTTTCCCCTTAAACCACTCGAGTGTTGCTTTAGCAGTATGCTTAGGGTCATTGTCCTGCTGGAAGGTGAACCTCCGACCCAGTCTCAAATCTCTGGAAGACTGAAACAGGTTTCCCTCAAGAATTTTCCTGTATTTAGCACCATCCATCATTCCTTCAATTCTGACCAGTTTCCCAGTCCCTGCCGATGAAAAACATCCCCACAGCATGATGCTGCCACCACCATGCTTCACTGTGGGGATGGTGTTCTCGGGGTGATGAGAGGTGTTGGGTTTGCACCAGACATAGCGTTTTCCTTGATGGCCAAAAAGCTCAATTTTAGTCTCATCTGACCAGAGTACCTTCTTCCATATGTTTGGGGAGTCTCCCACATGCCTTTTGGCGAACACCAAACGTGTTTGCTTATTTTTTTCTTTAAGCAATGGCTTTTTTCTGGCAACTCTTCCGTAAAGCCCAGCTCTGTGGAGTGTACGGCTTAAAGTGGTCCTATGGACAGATACTCCAATCTCCGCTGTGGAGCTTTGCAGCTCCTTCAGGGTTATCTTTGGTCTCTTTGTTGCCTCTTTGATTAATGCCCTCCTTGCCTGGTCCGTGAGTTTTGGTGGGCGGCCCTCTCTTGCCAGGTTTGTTGTGGTGCCATATTCTTTCCATTTTTTAATAATGGCTTTAATGGTGCTCCGTGGGATGTTCAAAGTTTTGGATATTTTTTTATAACCCAACCCTGATCTGTACTCCACAACTTTGTCCTGACCTGTTTGGAGAGCTCCTTGGTCTTCATGGTGCCGCTTGCTTGGTGGTGCCCCTTGCTTAGTGGTGTTGCAGACTCTGGGGCCTTTCAGAACAGGTGTACATATATACTGAGATCATGTGACAGATCATGTGACACTTAGATTGCACACACGTGGACTTTATTTAACTAATTATGTGACTTCTGAAGGTAATTGGTTGCACCAGATCTTATTTAGAGGCTTAATAGTAAAGGGGGTGAATACATATGCACGCACCACTTTTCTGTTATTTATTTTTTAGAATTATTTTAAACAAGTTATTTTTTTCATTTCACTTCACCAATTTGGACTATTTTGTGTATGTCCATTACATGAAATCCAAATAAAAATCAATTTTAATTACAGGTTGTAAGGCAACAAAATAAGAAAAATGCCAAGGGGGGTCAATACTTTCGCAAGCCACTGTATAACTTCACTCCTTGAGGACAACTGTGGGGAAGCATGTCGGTGTTGCATAGGCTTCAGAGCACAATGCTTCACCTGTGGGCTTCACTGTCCATCGCTATACATTTTCACTGGAGACAAAAACAATAGAATAGTTTCACTTCAACAGGTAAAGCACATGAAGATCAGATATAATCAGGACAAGAAAAAGCAACAGGTTTCTGTGCATTGCAGTTTGTCTAACTTTAAAAGGCAAACGAAATACTGAACTGTGCGAGGCCAGTTTTCACCTGTATTTGGAAAAAGGGTCAATCTTAGCCCTTTTCATCCAGATGCAAGACCAACATCATGTATTGTTAGTGCAAAACTGCAGAGTTGGAAATGATGCAAATAAAAGGGTAAGATTCAGAAATACGAACAGAGTTGTAGCTCAGATAACTCCCTCTGTTATCCAGGACAAAGGACTACTATGTCAATGCAATGAATGAATGTCTGTCTGTCTGTCTCTGTTACCCAGTCTCCCAGACCCTCTTGGCCTGTCTAAGAATCTACTGAAATCAGTCTCACATGTTTACAGAGTCTGCTGCTAGTGTTCATACATACGTCAGAGTTGTACCATTGCATTCTCTAATATACTTATTTTTATTTAGGGTTTAACCCTACATGTTGTATACAATGTGGTGGGGTTTTTTTTGGCTAGAAGATTAAAATGTAAAACACGAAGGGCTAATTTGCAAACAATGTAGGTGAATATACACAAGTCGACAAGAGAAGTGGCACTAAAATTTGTAAAAATAACTAATTTCAAACTAAAATAGGCTTTCTGATTAAGTTTTAAATGATATCACTTATGATCACCCCCCCCCCCCCCCCACAAAAAAAAAAAATACAAATAAAAAATGAAAGCAGTGTTCTTTAAACACCAAATGCACCAAAGGTGACTTCTTCGTGAAGTTCACAATTGGTTTCCAAGAATCAAGTCCATGGTACCTAAAACAACACGTTGTCTTCGTAGATTACAACAAAGACACCATGAAATGACTTACCAAACAACTTCAAAAACCAGGAAAACCTTTTGGCACACAGTGCTTTTGGCTAACCAAACTGGAAAAAAAGTCCAATGAAAAATGTAATGACAATGAAAAACATAAGCATTAAATATAAATAAATTAGGCTGGGGTTGGTCCAATGTCTGTAAGTAAAGTCCACAGTGGATCAGGACAAATGACTACATATTTTGAATAAAGATTTAGAGAAATGCATCTCAAGGCAATTTAAACCCTTCAGTTTATAATAAAAAAATAACCATTAAGTCATGGTTGACTATGTTGATTATTACAGCTCTATACAAAGATGGTCCTTCATTTTCAGTTTTATTTTATTTACGATTAACTTATTTACAGATGTCTTATCTAACGTAAGTTAAAGGAGTTTCATTATTTCTGGTTAATACATAACAGAAGGGTCTAAGTTAAATCATCAAATAATTACAAAGTATGGAGATTCACATTTAGTGAAATCAACAAAAAAAATACAGTACAAATCCGTAATACTTTAGGTTTTACCATTGCTAATCTGTGAAAAGACAACTTCAACAACAGCATGCACTGAAAAAACAAACAAACATATAAAACAAAGGCCAAAGCAACAAGGTTACAGATGCAACAGTCAAGATGCACCATCGTCAAGACAAAAGTCAATAACTCCACCCACAGCCTGGTTCAGCCCCGAGCCAGATTCAGAGATGTTATCGGGCCGGAGTTTCATGGTGCAGGGCGAGTCGGTTATGTTGCCAGTGTAAAAGAACGTGACCAGTGAGGGTCCCGAGCCCTCAGGGGTCGGGTGTGCCAGTGTGCCATCATGTTTGATATATTTTGATTTTTATCATAATAATACTGAATGTTTCTCTTTCATCAGTCGGATACTAATTAGATAAATGGAAATGAGGTTCTAATTGTTTTGATAATTTATTTTTGATTCATGTGGAATGATAACTAAATCAAAACTGAAGCAAGTTTGAATATACAAAATAAACTATTAACACTTATTTACCACACTTCTTTAAATGTGTTGCAGTGGAATAGAAAGTCATAGAAAGTTACATTTATTGGACCAATATAGAAGTATAAAAACAGTTTTAAAAGACCAGGTGGAACTGAGCCTAAAAACAAACTCTCAATACTTGGCCCTTTATTTTTGTTCCAAATAATGTGAACACCTGGGCTTGCAAAACAAAAGTAGCCCAACAGCAAGCAGACAGCCATACTCTGAAACCAAGTAATGGAACTGAGATTACAATTTATAACCAAAACACTGGGTACCACATGCCGCTTAAGTAGCTCTTCTGGTAGCACTGCTGGGGATTTATGGCTTATGACATGCACATATTTAATTTGTAACCAAACACTTCCCCTTCCTCTTAGCTGCCCTCAGAACTTTTGATTAACTCTTGTTTTTGCAGGTCAGAGGTTAAACAAAGGAAGGGAAGCACTCCGCAGCGAACAGCCAAGAGCCCCACATCCCGAGTAAAGCCAGCACTTCGAACATTAAAATAAGTGATGGACTGGGGAGCGCTCCAGACACTTGGAGTTCAAAGGTTCCACCCGAATACTTTGAATATTCGGCAGGGAGTGAAGAACAAAGGGTCATAAAAGACAGGGAAAATATAAGATGCCACTGAATTTAATTTGGTTACATTTCAACTTTACAACCGTTTTTCTCTTACACCCCTCTCTGCACTACTGCCCCTGCTCCCCGCCGTTGCTGTTTGGAGTGACACCTTTACAGCGACATAGACCATAAACCCTGCAAGCTTTCCTCAAAAGCCCTGTAACATGCACGACTGGTCCTTCCATTTGTGTCGTGCTTGTATAAACATATAAGTTTATTTAGTGTGAAAGTCCTATGGAGCTTTGTGATAGACCCAGCAGGATGAGACACTACATAAATGCACCATAGCCTGGGAGCTCAGCTCAGCTTCCAGCCACTGAATGAAAGTTAAAACTGACACAACCTGTATTTTCAAAGACCTGCACTTTCATAATCAACGTCTACAAACCGTTTAAATAATAATAATAATAATACACTTGTACTGCTTCTTTTTTCTTTTAAACTAAAAAAGGAACTGATTAAATGATAATGATATAGTCCTACTTACAGTGTCTTTTTAAAAAAGTAAACAACTTTTGCTTCCTTGCATTGCCTAATGATGCATTCCTGTAGAGCTTGTACAGTATGTAGGGGCTGCAAGGTTGCTTGCAGCAAGTGTGCATTAAATAGTCTTTTGCATTGTCGTTGTAACGACTCAGCCAGCTCGGTCTAGTCTAGCCTCTACACATTTCAGCTGTGTGTCATGATCTCGAGGTGGGGGTGGGGTCTAAGTAAATAACACATGCACCAATACTTGAACTGGTTTATAATGCTATATGATCCAACACAGTTCTCACACAGTATTGCTAACCAAGGCTGTAAACACTTCAGTGGTTCCCCCTTTCTCTGTTCAATATATGTTGGTTCGTTCATTCTTGTATTTTATTCTTCAATTTGGAAGAGGCAGTCATCAAATGCAACACTCTAAAAGTAAAATTTGCTGATGCTTCCTGGTATAAAATCACTTCCTTTGCTGGTAATTTTTTACCTGCAACTAGGCCAGCCACACACAAAGTGATCAAATACCAGAAACAAACAGTTATTTTGTATTTGCGTTATACTTGAAAAACCTGAAAAGGGGGTCCAGAGATAATATGGTAAAATATAATAAGAGGCATTCAAATGTATTTTGAAACCTCAGTTTTCTTTAGTGTTGGATTTTAACAACAGTAATACGTCATGAGAAATAAAGTTATACTATATTGTATGTTGTGTATAGGATATGCACTGTGGAGAAAGGATTAGTGAGTTTATTGGGTTTCTTTCTTAGGAAAGTAGTCAATCTGTGTCTATTACTCTTTTTATATTTCCTTCTGTGTTTATACGAAATTCTGACCACAATAATCATAAACATATCCAGTATGTAATGTATACACTGTGACGAGGAATCTGTGTTCCACAATACCGGCAAGTCTGGATCACAAGGGGAATTGACAGTACAAGGAGACAACAGTCTTCTGTATGGAATTACAGTAATCTGAGATCATTGTCTCCAAGTGAAATGACACAATAAGCACACAAACTTAAAGCTGCTATGAGGTGCCATGTGTAAAAAAAAAAAAAAAAAAAAAAAGTGTTAATATTTTAACATGTCTTTTTTCAAGATTTAACATAAATCTTGCATTTTTTTTAAATGTGTACATTAAGATATAATCTATAAATATAGTTAAAAGATTTAACATTTACCTAAATATTTAACTAAATCTTAAATCTCAACAAGATTTAATATTTAGCTACATTTTTAGCTGTCCAGCTAAATCTGGAGTTTGTATGCAAATGAGCTTTGTCTGCATTGTGCTTTCACGCGATTTGATTGGCTCTTGTAATGCTAATTGAGAACTATGCCAACTTCAGCTCATTTGCATACAAACTCCAGATTTAGCTGGCCTGTTAAGTATTTAGCTAAATGTTAAATCTTGTAATTAGACTTATTCATTATATCTGAATGTTTACATTTAAAATATTTATTTTCAAGAGATTTATAAATCTGGGGAAAAAATAGATTTAAGTTACATCTGGGAAAAAAATATTAATGCTTTTTTAAAAAAATTTAATTTTTTAATTATTTTTTTACACATGGCACCCCACAGTTTGCTTTGCTTTTCTTTCTAGTCACACATATACAGTATGTAACAAGGCAAGTCATTTATATAGTAGTGCTCAACTGAGTTTTACAGGGAAACCAAAAGAAATGCGATTCTTAATACCTGTTCACTAGATGGTGCTGGCTCTTACTGTGAAGACGACACATTAGTTTACAACTACTAAATGTTCAGCCATTCTCTGAACTACAGCAAGAGACTAAATTCATTCAGCTTGTAATTAATTAGCATTGCGGTTGCTGGAATGGTTTATTTTAGTACAGTGCATTGTACAATGTAGAGTTTAAGTTAATAACTACTACTGTATATGTTTGACTTTATTCCAAGCACTTTCCTAGATCAGGCTTCGTGTCACAATCAAGTACAAATGCAACAGTTCAGTAAACTTTTGTAAGTTAACATATTAATGAATATTTGTACACATGGAAGCCTTACATGGTAATGTGATTTGATCATTGCTCTGCAGCTCACAAAAAAAGTTGGACACTTAAAACCTTAAAGGTACAAAATGAACAGAGACCTAGTTTAATGATACAACCTATTGCTTTTAAAAATAAATTAATTTACACAGCAAATAACACCTTTAACCCTTTCAAAAATACAATATAAAGTGATGATGCAATTTATAATTCACAGTGAAACACCTAATTTAATACATTAAACAGGACCAGGAAAAAAATGTACAGATGGAGAAGGAAAAATCAGGATCAAGCAGTAATATTTAACATGCAGTACTTTCTTTTCTTCTCCAAAAGTGCATATGGTTAGTACTTGCACCATGCAGCTGGTACTAGGTAATAATTACAAAAAAAGCTGTTGCTTCCTCCCCCAAAAAATGCTTTAAAAACAAACACGAATTTTTGAATTAAAAACACACCTCATTATGTTGTACAGGTTGAAAGGCCTTGCTGTACTAAAGGTAGGATTAGATAAAGAGTAACAGACAGAACATAAATGTGTCAACAACCTTTTAATTGCTCCTAAATGAATGAGTCTTCTGTGCGCTATACTGCTAGTGCTTCCAGATGCCTTTTCTGTTTGAGGCTTCACTCAACTTTATTGTTCTCAGTAAACAAATAGACAAAAGAAAAAGAAAAAAAGAAAAAATAAGGCTTAAAAAAATACAAGGTTTAAATCAATATCAAGGGAAGAGAGGTCTATTGTAAACCTGTAAAAATGCTAATTAAGAGCAGGTCCTGTCTACAACATCCAGTGCTTTTTACAATGCAGTCCTGCCGAGGCACAGGCTGGTGTAAGCAGGAAGTCCTCCCGCCGAGGGTTACCTCAGCAACCACAAAGACACAGTGGAGTTTAATACGAGCTTTAAAACACCACACAACACAGAGCTGCACTGATTGAGCTCAAGAGAGGCCTGCTCACTACAGTACTATTAATAGGTGTATAGTTTTCCATTATTCAAGCTTAGGAAAATCAGTCGCTTTGTTAGCAAAACAACATATCGGATATACTCTTGTCCCCTGCCCCTCCTGTTTTCAGAGATTTAGACTGACTGGCCACTTTATTAAAACCTGTACCTAACATGGAGTTGGGCCACATCACAGCCTGCAAGGTGCTGGAAGGTGTCTCAAGGGATGCGACTCCATTTAGAGTCATTCATATTTCACAACTGGTGCCAAGAGGTAGGTAGAGGATTGCAATTACTAATGTGTTGCTGGTGTTCAGCTCAGACATCTCTGCCATGCTTCACAAACCATTCAGCAATATTCTGGCACAGTAGAAAGGGGGCATTATTGGCTTGAAAGTAGTTTTCACTGTCAGTGTTCAGCATTCTTGGGTGGACTTGATCCCCAACAATGCTTAAGTAGACTACAGCATCCGTTCAGCTTTCCAGAGTAATCAAGGGACCCGGGAGTACCAGGAGAACACATCTCACACCAGGGCCATGCCACACCCAATCAGGTGCAAGGAACTAGGGTATAACAGGAGAACATGCCCCACACCAGGGCCATGCCACATGCAAATAGGGTAGACAGGTCCTAATAAAGTAGACTCCCACCACCATCTTGGACTTATATAGTCTTTATATAACTATGTGTATAAACCTTCAAAATCACATTTTTATCAAACAGTCATAACGTGTTACTACAATGCTGTTTATTAGATCAATAATAAAGGTTTACAGATGTGCACATATTTTCAATTGCAGTACATTTGGTTTGTTAATAATATGTACACGCATGTTATGTCAGATTTCAAAGTGATTCTGAAGGATTATACATGCAGTTAAACAGTGTTCTGTTCTTAAATCCATAAAGCTGTCCTGTCAAACAGAAGTCTTTAAATAACTCAATGATGGCTTTATAAATAGGGCCTTTTATATATCAAATGCTATGAGAAACTATTTTTTTTTTTATTTTTTTTTTTTTTAATTGCTGGTCACCTTTGTTACAGAACAAAAGATCAGTGTTGGAAATGGGACACAAACTTTTCCCTACAGAGACTTTCTGAACCAAACCGGTTTTCCATGGAGGTTTTTTTTTTTTTTTTTTTTTTTTTTTAAGCAAAAAGAATTACTATGAGCTGAGACACTTTTTACTTGACTTGGCTTCGCTCCACTTCTTGGGAAAAGTTATAAATAACTCAGCTGTTTACATTCGTCACATAAAGAATGGGTGCCTGTATCCATTTAGAAATGATCACGTATCCCACAATTTAAACACCCTGCACAAAAAAAGACTTGACACAAAGAATAAAATTTATCCTAGCTGCCCACTGTGGCCCTGCACTCATGGAGTAACATGGTGTAGCAGGTCTGTGGCAGGGGTGTGGGGTACTCAAGCCGTGGCGGTGATGGGCACTCCGGCAGGAACCCTGCTGACCCCTCATTTTCATTCTGAACGGGGCAGCACGCTGTATAATGCCTGAGCTCTCTACAGACGAGGCACCGTTCATGGCCACCGAGGTAGTCGAGGAGGGCGTTCAAGCAGTAACTTTTCATCTATAGTGTAATATTTGAAACACTGAAGTAGAAAATAGAAGCAACCTTCAAGAAATGATCAGTGATGATACTAATGTTAAGAAGTAGTATGAAAATTATTTTTAAAACCTTAGCTACCTAAAAACTTTTTGCAAGTTAATTTAATTGGGGTAGGTTTCTTTAAGAAAGTTACAGTTTTATGTGCAGTACACTTAATTGACCAGCAGGGGTTACTACAGTAGATGGAAGCGCATGGCAGGTCGCAAAAAGTCATTATTCCAGGTAACGGATATTTTCTTATTATTTTTACAGTGGTAATGTAATTGCCTACCTGCTGTAACAAGTCAACATTTAATACAGCATTTTGATAGCTAATAGCAAGCTGTGAATAAAGTGTTATTTTTAATACCGACAATTTTTTCACATACTATGTCAGAGTTCTGGAAATTATCCCAGAGAAGTCATGATTCAACTCTGTTATTATGGAAGCAGGTGGAGGAAATGGAGTTGGAGAAGGTCACATGACTTCTCTGGGCTCAGAACGTTAAGTCTTCAGTTAAAACCCCGGCCTGCGTCAAGGCAGTCAGACCGCAATACCGGAGCAACAGAACTCGCCACCACTCAGAAAAGTATTATTAGCAAACAAAAGCACCACTAAACTTTGGAAAAACTATGACTATTTCTAAGTGTAAGTTGGAATTCCTATGGTCGAGGCTTTTTTGAAAAAAGGAAAAACTCAGGAGTGGCATTGCCACTACCATCCCCCTGACCCCTGAAAAACAAAATGCAGGAGGAAACTTCCTCAGAGAAAAGCTTGTAACACAAAGCTTGTTTTGCATCTGTCTTTATTGGCTATTGTCGCCCAGATGGAAAATATTATGAAAAAGGACTGCAACTAAATCAATGAGCTGCACTATGCAAAAGGCCCCATACTAACTACAAGCAGATTTGCAGGCAGGCAGGCCCAGCTCTGCTACGATCTGAGATCCGGCACAGCCTTTGCCCTGACAAACAGCAGGAGATGAAGGGGTTGGCTGGGAGCTGCTACTATGCCAAGCACATTGTGCAGGGCTTACTGCTTGGCTGCCTCTACAGAAAGAAGTGCACATCTAAAGGGGGCCTTTGTAAGCCACTGCAGGTTCTTCCTGGCTACTACCGTGCCATTCACCAACCTGGCTGAACTTTTAAAAAAAAAAGTGGCACGGCCTCATCTTGGCACTACTAAGTACTCAAGTCTGCAAAAAATCCTCTTAAGTTCTGAAGTTAGGAACAGCAGGGACTTTGCGCTTAATTTGTTACCGACAAAATTCCCTGTTGCTCAAATTGTTATGCACTGTATAAAACAACAGTATTAGTATATGAATTCCAAAAACTGTGTTTAAAATTTGTGAATAAAAGTAGAATTACAAATACAGTACCTATTTGTGGCACGCTGCAACCAGTATTCTGGTTATCTATATCCTATTCGTTGAAGAACACAGTACAAACCGCCCCACCCCCTCAAAAAAAAAAGGGCATCAACAAAGTTTCAGTTGTTTCAATTGCAAATGTTAACTTTAATCTTGGTTCCTTATTTATAGAGTTACGAGCCAACACCAGAGCAGTTTGAATAATTATTTTTTAATCAGTATTTAAATCGGTACATTTTATTAATCACAAACACATGAACAAAGCAATGTTAACATGCTACGTTTATACAGACCAAAATGATGATAATGATCGTATCTGATTGTTTTTTCCTAGGTTGGGATAACATGATAACAAAATGTAAATCTTGTTGAGCAGAGTACTGTAACTTGTAATTCCAGTCTGTAACTTTGTTTAAAAATTCACAGCCTTCCGTATAAATGTATACACTTTGGCTGTCGTAATGTCCATTTTACCCTTCGTTTCACTGGAGCAGAAAGAGTCATGTGACATATACCAGTGCATTGACTGGACAGGACTGCCTGAGTTGTCAGGAAGTTGTCAGGACTGTTTCACAGGGCAATCCTCGCGGGATTTGGTCGCAAGCAATACGGTTGCAATGAGTAAACTTCTTCGACAACTGCCACTACGGCTGTTGACCCGCTTTCGAGATCAATTATTATTAATAATAAAAAAAAAAAAAAATTGCAGAATTATTTTCTCCTTTCTGGAGCCATGTGGCAAAAAAGTTTTGTGGTCTGACGAAATTAAAATGGAACTTTTTAGCCTAAATGCAAAGTGTTATGTTTGGCGCAAACCCAACACAGCGCATCACACAAAGAACACCATCCCTACTGTGAAGCATGGTGTTGGCAGCATCATGTTATGGGGATGTTTTTCATCGACAGGGACTGAGGCACTTGTCAGGATAGAAAGGAAAATTAATGGAGCAAAGTACAAAGAAGTCCTTGAGGAAAACCTGCTGCCCTCTGCAAGAAAGCTGAAACTGGGACAGAAGTTCACCTTTCAGCATGACAACGACCCAAAGCACACAGTCAAAGCTACACTGGAGTGGCTAAGGAACAAAAATGTAAATGTCCTTGAGTGGCCCAATTTGTGGCATGACTTGAAGATTGCTGTCCATTAACGCTCTCCAAGGAACTTGACAAAGCTTGAACAGTTTTGGAAATAAGAATGGTCAACTATTGCCAAATGTAGGTGTGCAAAGTTGGTAGAGACCTATCCCAACAGACTCACAGCTGTAATTGCTGCCATGCTGTATTAACTCAGGGGGGTGGAGACTTATCCAATTATGATCTTTCAGTTTTGTATTTTTAATATGTAATTTTTTTCTCAATAAACACTGATCCATTATTGATGTAACCTGTTAAATCCACAGTCAGTGTAGATGAAAGGGAGACAGGTTAAAGAAGGATTTTTAAGCCTTGACACAATTGAGACATGGCTTGTGTATGTGTGCCGTTCAGAGGGTAAATGGGCAAGACAAAAGATTTAAGTGCCTTTGAACAGGGTATGGTAGTAGGTGCCAAGCGTGCCGATTTGATTGTGTTAAGAACTGCAATGCTGCTGGGTTTTTCACACTCAGCAGTTTCCCGTGTGTATCAAGGATGGTCCACCACCCAAAGGACATCCAGCCAACGGCTGGCCAGTGGTCAAAAATGGCTCATTGATGAAAGAGGCCAAAGGAGGCTGACAAGAATTGTGCAGAGCAACAGACGGGCTACATGTAGTCAACTGACAGTCCAGTACCACATTGGTGCCGAAAGACCCATAAAAGAATGCACAACTCGTTGTACCTTGACATGAATGGGATAAGGCAGCCAACGACCTAACAGAGTTCCACTTTTTACAGCAAAACACAAGAAACTGCGGTTGCAGTGGGCTAAGGAACGAAAACACTGGAGGATTGGAAAAACATTGCCTGGTCTGATGAATCCCGGTTCCTGCTGTTTCACACTGATGGGAGGACTAGGGTATGGAGAAACCCAAATGAGTACATGCATCCATCATGCCGCGTATCAACATTGCAGACTGGTGGTGGTGGTGTGATGGTGTGGGGTGTGGGGATGGTGTGGGTGTGTTTTCATGGCACACATTGGGCCCCTTGATAAAAGTAGAGCAATGTTTGAATGCCACAGGATATCTGAAAATCATTGCCAAACAGGTGCATCCCTTCATGGCAGCAGTGTATTGAGGCTGTTCTGATATATATATATATATGGAAATGAAATTTGAAGCTACTTGCTGTTTAATTCAAAATTATATTCAATGAAATCTCGTGGAAACCCATTACTTCACTGCATGGGCTAGATAGAGATAAGATCAAAAAACATTTAGGCACCCTGCAGAGTCCTGCATATTTCCCTGAAACCTCCATCTGTCTCCCATTAATGCAAACTGAAAGGAAATAAAAATGTAATTTTAATTGATTTCTTATAACTATCCGCCATACATTCAATTTAACCACAGTGGGCTGGAGCCCGAATTAATCTCCAGCTACTGGCAGGGCTCACATCATCGAATAAGATCCTGTGATGGTTCACTCTGTTTGTTTAATCACTGGCCACTGGCAGGGACTCACATCGTCAACCAAGATCCTGTGACGGTTCACGCTGTTTGATTAAATCACTGGCCACTGGCAGGGACTCACATCGTCAACCAAGATCCCATGATGGTTCACTCTGTTTGTTTAATCACCGCTATGGAGTCACATCAACGACCATGATCCTGTGACGGTTCAATCGGTTTGATTAATCGCTGGCTGGGACTCGCATCATCAACAAAGATCCCGGGATGGTTCACTTTGCTTGTTTAATCTACCCAGCAGCTGTAGGGAGGAATTCAGGAGACCTCCATACTCTGTGTTTTCTGAAGAAGGAGAAGTGAAAGATATTGTGTCTAAAGTCAACAGTGACAGTTTACATTTCCACTGTTTTTTGGGTTCCTTTTACCATTCAATCAGAGTTGTGTAATGTCAGTCTATCAGCAATAATTCTACGAATCACAAAAAGATGTTACACAAAATAAAAGCGTAAAGACCTCCTCCTTCTAATTGAATGTGTTCTTCAAGAAACATGTTGTCATTATTGCACTACTCAGTGTTAATAAGGACTGGCACCTGGCTGGCTTAACACAGTGCAGGGAATGCTGTGGGATTCCAGAGAAAAAGACAAATACTTGGTTGGGTTCAAAGAAAGTATTAGCTAAAGCTCATCTACAGTGAAAGACGAGTAGCAACTGGGGCTTTCATCTTCACACACTGAGAATGCATGGAGGTATACAGTGGTTATTATCAATGTAAGAGCTTTCATTATTTTCTAGGTAGATTTCATCAGGAATTCACCAGAAACCTTCCATTACTGGCTAGCAACTACCAAAAAATAGAAAAAATATATTTTTTTTTTTATTATGTTAACAAGTGTGCCTCAGTATTGGTCATTCATTTGTTTATTTCATTAGGTTTCTACTGTGCCATACAATTTATACATGAACAAGCTGTACACATGAAGTGTACGATGTATATGTCAGAACATTTCAATACTGTACGATAACTATAAAAAGCCACTTACTCACATTTAAGTGGCCTAATCGCAATAAGTTTATTTCCAAATAAATCAGTAGAAAAATTCAGTAACCAAGGTAATATGAAATGGGTTTGATGATATTATTATGATCATTATCATTATTACTTATGACTATAATGAGTACTATGAACAGCTATGAGAAAAGGTTAAAACAATAACATCTCTTCAGTGAAGAAAAAAGAAGGGAAATTTGAATTAAGTCCATAAAATCATAAATGGTATAGATAAAGTTAACTCAAGAAGAAATATATATATATATATATATATATATATATATATATATATATATATATATATATATATATATATATATATATATATAAACATTTAGCACAGTAGGTAGAACATAAGAGCATCATTGGAAGCTGAGTAAAAATAACTAAAATGGAAGGGAAGAAGCAATTTTTTTTCACAGAAGTGAATGGAACAGTCGACCATATGAAGAAGTATGATCTAAAACACTGGGAACAATTAAAGAACTGCTAGAGTTTGTTCTATAATTACCGTATATACCCCTAGTAGAGGCAAATTGCTGACACGAAGAGAGCCTTGATGGGCCGGACGTATTTTTCTCGTATCAGTATTAAGACTGCATGGACCTTTACAGGTTACTGTAGAAGGCTCCAGCTAGAACAGAAGCAGCAGTCTGGTTCAGACATCAGCAGTGTATTCATGTTGAGATAAGAGGTATCACGGCACAAGCAGGTTACGTTTCTGCTGCCGCTGCACAAACAGTGGCCTGTGTGTCCCTGAAGGGCTTGTTTGTCCCAATGCTTCATTGCTCTGCCAGTTGGCAACTCCAAGCCAGGAAACTGTCAATATCAATTGAGCTTATGCGATGTAGTCCTACTAAAGAAGTGTTGCTGCTTAAGGGTCCATCTCTGTTTCCAAAGCATGGGAAAAGAGGGCTCTGCATTCCACAGATTTGAGCTGGCAACTTCCACTGACTAGGGCTTGGAGGGAGCCATCAATGAGCTGAACAAAGGCGTTCTGTGGCCACTTGCTGGCTGTCATCCATGTCAACAGTTTGCAGAGTCAAAGGTCACACTAACTACATTTATTCCCAGCAGACCCTTGCTCTAAACACAAGCTGCAAGTAGTACAAATTTGGAATTTTTCTGTAATCCCCCGAGATATTTCTGATCCCTCCACATGTTTCTGCTCAATTAAAACAAAATCTCAACTTGCACACTTTGGGGTAGAGAGGGAGTGGGAGGGAGAGGGGGAGTAAGGGAGAGGGGAAGCGAGGGAGAGGAGGAGAGAGAGGGGGAGGAGGGAGTGTGAGGGAGCCTGCTATAAATCTCTGCAGTAACATTGTGCTGATGTACAAGTGATTTCACAGGTTTTGGGGTTGATGGCGCCCCCACCCTCAAAGCATTTCGGGTTACAGGTATCACATTCTGCAAATTATTTTATAAATTTATTGAATACACAATGTTGATATAATGTATTAATATTTATAAATAAATTGGTTTAAAGTCCCTATAAATAAATACATATTAAATATTGTTTAGTTTATGTTTTATTAATTCAAATTTATATAGACAATTAAAATGTCAAAATGGAAGAAATTAATTTCACTTGCGAGGAGACATATTTACACTGAACAAAAATATAAACGCAACATGTAAAGTGTTGGTCCCATGTTTCATGAGCTAAAATAAAAGATCCCAGAAATTTTCCATATGCACAAAAAGCTTATTTTTCTCAAATGTTGTGCATAAATTTATTTAAATCCCTGTTAGTGAGCATTTCTCCTTTGCCAAGATAATCCATCCACCTGACTGGTGTGCCATATCAAGAAGCTGATTAAACAACATGATCATTACACAGGTGCACCTTGTGCTAAGGACAATAAAAGGCCACTCTAAAATGTGCATTTTTGTCACATAACACAATGCCACAGATGTCTCAAGTTTTGAGGGAGCGTGCAATTGGCATGCTGACTGCAGGAATGTCCACCAGAATTGAATGTTCATTTCTCTACCATAAGCCGCCTCCAACGTCTTTTTAGAGAATTTGGCAGTATGTCCAAGCGGCCTCACAACCGCAGACCTCGTGTAACCACACCAGCCCAAGTCCTCCACATCCGGCTTCTTCACCTGCGGGATCGTCTGAGACCAGCCACTCGGACAGCTGATGAAACTGGGGGTTTGCACAACCGAAGAATTTCTGCACAAACTGTCAAAAATCGTCTCAGGAAAGTTCATCTGCATGCTCATTGTCCTCACCAGGGTCTTGACCTGACTGCAGTTCGGAGTCGTAACCGACTTCAATGGGTAAATGCTCATCTTTGATGGCCACTGGCACGTTGGAGAAGTGTGTTCTTCACAGATGAATGCTGGTTTCAACTGTACCGGGCAGATGGCAGACAGCGTGTATGGCATCGTGTGGGCGAGCGGTTTGCTGATGTCAACGTTGTGAACAGAGTGCCCCATGGTGGCGGTGGGGTTATGGTATGGGCAGGCATAAGCTACGGACAACTAACACAATTGCATTTTATCGATGGCAATTTGAATGCACAGAGATACCGTGACGAGAACCTGAGGCCCACTGTCGTGCCATTCATCTGCCGCCATCACCTCATGTTTCAGCATGATAATGCACAGCCCCATGTCGCAAGGATCTGTACACTATTCCTGGAAGCTGAAAATGTCCCAGTTATTCCATGGCCTGCATACTCACCAGACATGTCACCCATTGAGCATGTTTGGGATGCTCTGGATCGACGTGTACGACAGCGTGTTCCAGTTCCCGCCAATATCCAGCAACTTCGCACAGCCATTGAAGAGGAGTGGGACAACATTCCACAGACCACAATCAACAGCCTGATCAACTCTATGCAAAGGAAATGTGTCGCGCTGCATGAGGCAAATGGTGGTCACAGGCTGGTTTTCTGATCCACGCCCCTACCTTTTTTTTTTTTTTTTTTTTTTTTTTTTTTTTTTTTTAAGGTATCTGTGACCAACAGATGCATATCTGTATTCCCAATCAAGTGAAATCCATAGATTGGGGCCTAATGAATTTATTTCAATTGACTGATTTCCTTATATGAACTGTAACTCAGTAAAATCTTTGAACTTGTTGCATGCTGCGTTTACATTTTTGTACAGTGTAAATCTTGGTGTCAAGAAATTAAAATATTAAAGAAAAATGATTTACACCATCTGGTACTTTGAAAATTGATTCCAAATAAAAACATTCATGCTATGTAGAGTTCAGCTACAAATACTAAGAGAGACAAAATCTCCAGCTCTTTTTCTCAAGTTTCTTTCATACAGACTCCACCCCACTTGGGAGCTGAGAGTTTGTACACACTATAACCCAGTATGTGCTCTAACTGAGACGAATGTAATAAAATAGCAGCAGGGTTACATCAAGGAAGGTTTTAAGAGAGACAGACAGAGTATACAGGGCAATATAGCCTTCAAACAAACATGGAAAGTTAACGATTGCGTTTCAACATGGTGCAGAGATAGGATTTCCATGTAGGTGTATGCCGGTGTGCAACATTCTAGTGTGCATCCTTTAACTTTCCTAAAGTACAAAGGATTCTGTGGTATTTTGATATACAGCTTACTATGAATCCTCAGAAAATGCAATTGAAAGTTACACATTTAATATTTACAATTGCTTGCATAAATTAAATACACTGCAATAAATTGCAAAAAAATTATTTCTAGACCCACTGATTTACTAATTCCAATACTTGAGACAGGTCTAAAGCATCATAGTGATCTTAAGCAATGTGTTGTTGTTCTTGTTCATAAATGTCTCCTCTCTAATTACAGCTGGTCCCAGTAGTGCCACCAGCCAAGTTAGTCAACAAGTTAGCCCCAACATAGTCTTGATTAAGACATTTTTCGGGGCTAGCCCGGCAAGTCTAGTTTCGCCAAAGCTTTCGCCAGTCTAGTTTTGCCTATGCCAGTTATTTGGACGAGTCTAGTTTTGCAATTCTCCCCCCTGTCAGTTTCCAAGTGCGTGCCAGGGTACCTGCCTCGCCTCCACTTCTTACGACAATGCAGCGACGGTGTGCTGGGTTTCCAGTGCGGTGCAGGAAAGGCAGGACACCAGGGCCTGTTTTAATAGCGGTTAAAGCCACTCTTTTTATTAGTTCTCTCCCAAAAAGTTACGTCAATTTTGAAACGTTGGACGAAACTAGATTCGTTCGGGCTTGCCCCAAAATTAAGTGAAAACTGTTGAAAAAACGGGTTTCACCCAGTCGTCTTTTTCAAGTTCTGGGCCAATCTACATTTGTCCGATTGGACGAGGGGCAAGTGCTGAAAAAGAGTGTGGTAACTTTGGGATTTGGCAAGAAGTCCTTAGCAAAACCAGATTGGCCCCGGCAAAACTAGACTCCCCAGACTACCGGGTTTCGCCTTTAACACACACTCACAAACACATATACATACATATATGTAACACTCCCCAAGGAACTTGACAGAGCTTGACCAGTTTTGCAAAGAAGAATGGTCAAATGTTGCCAAATCTAGGTGTGCAAAGTTGTAATGGCTGACAAAGCTCACATGTTTATGAGCTACAATAAATACACACCAGATGTTTACATTTTAATTTACGATTGTGTTATTACAGTATATTTAGTAATTTTAATGTTCTGTCCTGTTTTTTTTACTCTCTGGTAACCCTGTGCACATTGTAATCAAGACAACCTGATAAACCTGCCTTGTCCTCTGTATCCCTTCACATCCAATCACAAAAGGTTTTGTTGCTTAGGAATATGACAGCAAACAGTTAAGTGCCACAGTAATCCTATAGTTTATACTACAGTTAGGTTGTTAAGCATTATCAGCATGTAGTAGCTGATTACACTTAACACTCAATAGCACAGTGATAAAAACCCAGCCTCTGCCTTGAAAGCACAAGCCTGCTAATAGCACAGTACTAACACACCGTCCAGTCAGACAGGGTAAATAAGAGTAGCAGAGGGAGTGATGGCTGCATTGCTGGCATTCCTTAGCCTGCAATGTTTATACACAACAAGTTCTTGGGAAGAAGTCTTGCAATAATGTTGTTCCTCGTAAACAGGATTTTAGTTTCTATGCAGCTTCATAAAAGTCATCACTGTAAATGTGCACAGTAATTTAGCACTGTTCTCTGTGCGTTTACTATGCCAGTTTTTAATTTAAATTTAAATTTTGTATGCACTTTACCATACACTGTACTTAACTATGCTTTACCCGGCTTTATTCCACTTTCCTATGCTTCTACTATAGTAAACGTTTATAGAGGAATTGCACTGCAGAGTGAGTGCAGTTGTCTTGGTTGCTTACATAGTATTGAGTGTGTTATTGTCCCATAGTTGCACCACACTGAACACAACAGGTCACAATGAAGAGACGAGTGGCAGATGGATACTCCTCTGGAATTTTTTTTTTTTTTTTTTTTTAGTCTAGATTTGCTGGTGTTTTGAAAATCAATACAAATTATTCTATGCTCAGATGTTAAACTAACAAGTTATAATCATGTAAAATGTCATCACTTGATATAATCTGTCCTCCAAATTCAGTAATTACTATGCAAAAACACAATATAAACACCTTTTTAATTAATTCTTAACTCTAATATGGAAACAAATTACTGCTGTAATCTTTTAACCCTTTTTCCCCTCAAACATTAAAAAAACAAAGACTCTTGAAGACTCTTTCTGATAAAAAATAATAAGAATCTGTCTGTCATATTTTTGCATACACTGTACATATAGTACTGCAGTCAAGCCTTTTTCATGACATTGTCAGCTCCCAGTTTGTATGTGAAGTCATGTTACTGACATGCTTGTGGGATGTAATGTAGTAGGGTATATGATTTTATTTAAAAATGGGCTCTTCATGTTTTTTATCCCTTATTATATCATCAATCATTCTGTGCTTGTTTGTTCTGGATTTAGAGAAAAAGTAGCCCCCTAGAACCACTCAGAATTATTGCAAACTCCATGGAATAGTAAATGGAACATGCAAGTAAAACAACATAACTTACTCTTTACCTCCCAAGTATTGACTTGATTTTAATAGATCAACTTGAAAAACCTAGAGTACGTTTGCCCAGCACTAATATTTTTTCCTCCAGTGTTTTCTCTGTCACAAATACATAAGTCATTCAGTACAGTACAATGCAGAATCTACAAACACAGGAGGAATCTATTCTATTGTACACAGCAGTGCACAATAGTACACAATCCAGCAGCAGGTTATTGTTCCTGGTTGATTCAGCTAATCAGGATGGGGATGAATAGGTTCTCACATCTGCTGTCTTGTCAGGAACAGCAGCCCCATAAACAAATAGGTTTGGAATTGAATGTTTTTGATTTAATATGTGGTTTACTCTTGATGCCCAAACAGCTTGGAAGCAGCACATTATGATAAATAATTCACCTTTGACAGCAGACCTACATAAAGGCACTTGCCTTTGATGCATGGGTTATGTAGCCCACCACCAGAATCTGTGTGGCACATTTATCACATCCCACCGCTCCCTGCTGTGTATCCTTTAGAAAGCTGCGCAAAATGGATTTTCTTTCTTCTCCGAAGAGTAGTTAAAGATGCCATGTAACCTTTCTGAAATAATTGTCTCAAGCTTTTTCTTTTCTTTTCAGTGCTTCATCTTGTTTTGAACTGTAAACCACATAATCAAGCACAACAGTAGGGCAAACCGTGTTTCTTGTGAAGACATTTTCTTGCTGGAAAAGCACATTTTGTTTTTAAGATTTGGACACTATCCACAACTTGTGCTAAATAATGTCTATTGCAATTTTCACCACAATTAGATAAACTCCACTGTAAAGAATCCTACCCACCTGTCTGTTCCATTAGAAATATTGGGGTTTCAAAACAATTTCCAAACATTAGTTACATACCAGAGCCAAGCAAACAACTAAATGGTACACGATAATATTAGCTGAAGTGGTATTAAAGAACCCCGGAGTACAAATATTGGACTACGAATACTTTTTTAAACTAAAATTAGGGGCATTCATTTAGTTTAGTTTAAAGTATATTGAACTTTGAACTATATATATAGCAATACAGAACAGGTTACAAGCCATTTTGCTCATCAAGAGAAGTCATTTGGACGCTCATTATATGTTGTGACACTTTTACTGCAGCCTCTAAACCAAGACTCCTGGTGACAGTGTGTTCACGATGGAACACTCACGGTAATCCTTGCAATGAAAAAGCTTCTGGGTGCAGAATTGAGGACTGCACTGGGAAGTGAATTGATCCTGTGAGGGAATTGAAACTTGAGCTTCATAGAAGACACAAACAACCAAGATAAGCCTGTCAGCCCCCAATTCTCTTCTCATGTAAAATATAAATAAATACTGAAAAGTGACAGCATACATACAAGCCTGCAGGATAAAAAGTTTGAAATATATGCTGCATGATTGCTCATTGTGTGTGGTCAAGAGAAGACATTTCAATAAACTGTATTTCAGCATTGCTCCAAAGATATAAGAAAATAGTTCTTATAACAGACGCCAGGTTAAAGAGTGCCATTGCCCTCAGAAGAGATGTGAAAAGGGCACTTCGCTTCCTCCAAATTGTAGAGTCTTGTTTGGGAACGGATATGAAACAGTGACCCTGACAGCTGGGTGTTGAATTGCAGACACAGTTTCTCCAGCCCACCCGTAGCCGCACTCTCCTTACCTTAGGATACAAAAGCAGCTTCTGGCTCCAGAAGATAATCGGCAGAAGCCAAACCTCTGCTTGCTGTCAATGTCAGTGAGCACAAACGTGAAGTTCTGGCCGACTTGGCTGACCGTTAGGCTAAAAAGAAAAGAAAGAAAAAAAACATTTTTTTTTCTCACCCCCCTGCTTGAATCACATCTTGTCCCGTCTCATCCCCCCCCCATCACTCCACTCTTTAGTCAGTGAACCTGCCACACTTCCTTTTAGCTACTCTACTGCTTTACGGAAATTAGCTTTTCCAAACACGCTGCCACATTGCACTGCTAGCCTCTTAATTCCTTTGTACCTTTGCATGCCTGCTTGTGTTCACTGAATAAGAAGGAAAGAAAAGAAGGACAGACATCTGATAAAATAATCAAAAAAGTTAATTTAGTCAGCCATTAACAACAATTAAAACGATCTTCGGCTGTAAAAATCAATTTAGGATTTGTATTCTGGTTTACCGTTTCCATACATTAATGCATCATACAGAATCCTGCTATTTTCACAGAAACAGGGATATGCAGCTTTTATATACCTCAGGGATTCAAGTTGGATAACCATTCAAGTGAGGGACATTTTCATAAAATGTAATGAAAAATGTAATGTGTTTACTGGCTAGTAAGACCACTTAGTTCAGGTGTTAGTACAAGTTTAAAACACCAACAATTTAAATATAACTACCTGGTTCACTAGTTACCACAAGCATCTGTCACTAAACTGCTGTCACCCTCTTCAACTTGTCATGGCTAATACACACAGAACTGTAAGCAAACTAAGCTACCATTCAGTTGTAACAAATGCTGCTAACGAGTGAACGGCACTAGCAGCAGACAGGCTCCCCGGATCATGCAAGTTCCATAGTTATACTCAGGACCGTTGTAGCGTGTTTTAAATGTAAAACCATGTGAAATAATGGTGTTTCGTTTAGTTTAAAAGCTGCACTGGGTTATTTCAAAAGATATAAAAAAAAGGGTGCTGAAAAAAAAAAAAACTTGATTAAATGAGAAATAATTTAAAATCCTAAAAGTAGTACATATAGTTAACCCTACTTATGAAACAAGCTCACTAACAAGTCAGTATAGTTTTTAACATGTATTCAACAAAAACAATGGGGTTACTAATGTTTCACAGAAATAAGTTATTATTTTCATACAGCATCTACATATCTATCAGGTTGGACCTTGCCATTTTTTAAATATTTATTATTCTGAACTATAAACTGTAAATCATGTATCTGATATCTTATTAGTCTAAAACATTCAGTAAAAGCTGATCTTTAGGTAGCACAAGTCATGAATTGCCAATGCAGTTGCATTGTTAAAACAGGCTACTTAACAGCTGTTCATGCAAGGAATAGTAACTTATTATAAGATGGAAATGACCATGTTGGATAGTGGCGACCATCAGCCATCCATCAACTGAAACTGGCCTGCAACAGGGAGATGCACCCTTTATACATGACAGATCCAGGTCATTGATTTGTATATCAAATGAATCATACCTGAAGGACATCCCAACATATACAAAGCTGTGTTCTACATTGCACAGGTGTTTGTCCTAAACCCATGACCTGGATGACTGGAACCTAGGCAGGAAGGTGCACTGTAGGTTGTAGCCAGGGGCAGCTTATCTCCAGCACTGATGTAGGAAACAATGTTTATAATATCACAGAAATAAATCTTCGTGGAGACCTCAAAGTATGTGCTTTGCTGGTCCAAACAAAAAAGTGTGTTTGTGTATCAAACTTGCAAAGCCTGTGGGTGCTCTCTACTTTTCCTTTGGAAGATAAGCAAAAAGGACATTTTTATATATATATATATATATATATATATATATATATATATATATATATATATATATATATATATATATATTCTATTTTCTCATCTCTGCCTCCTAGCAGCTAAACAGTTAACACCCCCACTGGATTTGAGTACTTGTGCTTTCAACTAAAACAAACTGCTGATTTGTTTATTACCTAAAGAGGGCGCTAGCATTCAGCATCTGTATCAGTTACTGTGGAAGTCTGAATGCAGAGGTGAGTCGCATCCTTCATGTAGTAACTAGCTGTCTGGCAAACTTAAACAAAATTAACTGTTACCTATAAAAGAGTTTTCGCATGATGTATTAACAGAACCAATATAACTAAACAATGAAGAGTCTACTCGATTGTTTTACTTGCTATTCATGTTTGTTATTGTAGCAACAAATACAAGCAAGCAGGATTCAATCCTTTACATTTACACTAAATCTTCAAAACCACTCTTGGGCTTCTCTAGTACAGTAATGAGCTGATTTACATCTCTCTCGCGCTCAGATACTTCAAGGTCTGTAATGCTAAGAAATAAGCTATGGTATCATTATAACACCGCATCAAAGTGAGACTGCAAAAGCACAAGATAAATTACCTGCTTAATGGGTCATATTTTTAACTGTTTCTGTTTTTTCCTTGTTTTGGGATTTTTAAATACGCTGAACATAGTGTATTGTACTGTACTGTCCAGACACAAATAAAACACAAAAGATAATGAAATTAGACATGAATGTAGACGTGGAATTTAATGAATTCATTATTTGTACACCACCCACTCGATATATCGAATGTGTCGGGGTCCAATATAAATCCACTATATATCGAGGGCCGCGATATAGCGAGAGACCCATAGAAAAAAAAATAGGCTAATAACAAATACTGTACAACCACACCCTTGTATAAATCCTCTACGCAGCCTGCTTTTTCTCATTTATCATATAAAAAGCAGCGCATCGTTTTAATTCGTACAGCGGAGGGTAATTGCTTCTCATCAACTTCAGTCTCCAATTAATTTCACGAGTCTTCCTCTCCTTTCTCAAAATCACAAACCCGCTGCATTGAAAGAATCCATTCACAACAGAGGAGGCATGTTGCTAGGGAGCTGACGTCACTGCTTGTGGCTTTTGTAGCAAGCAAAGATTAATTTGCTTTGTGTTATTGTGCAATATGTGTGTATATGATAACAGTACGACATTAATGCTTTGTTTTTAATTGTTTTGTATATTTTTGTTTGTGATGTGCTGTAAGAAATAAAATAAACAGGAATTCTAAATGCCTATGTATATTGCACCTAAGGCATATGCAGCTGGACAGTAAAAATTGGGAGAAATTCCAGGACCGCGATATCTGAATCCGCTGTATAGCAAGGGGTGATATAACGAGGGGTGGGTGTATTCATATATAAACAGACACTGCTAGTCCAAACTAGGACCCTGTTCAGAGAAATTCACTGGTTGTAATCTGTACCATTCTAAAACTGTCTCGTCTTCTAGTCTTTGTTTCATGCTTTTCATAATAAGCAATTGTAATTTCAATATAAAATATAGAGACCGTTTGAAATGTTTGCTTTAGAACAGAATTATGATATTACAGTTTGGCAGCTATCAGCATGGACTTCGTTATGATAGTATGGACTGGATTATAGGTACATTCAGAAGACACACACACACACATAAATAAATACTTTATATAATTATGTAAATACACATACATCAGAGAACTGCATCAAAAACATATTCATTATGTTCAGTCTCTAATTAACAGTATCAACAATAAAACACAGAGGAAAGGCTGAACAAGAAATACACCCGTTTTACTGTGTGGAACTCCACATACAATACACGGAGTAATCATTTGTCACAAAGACCAGTAAAGCACATTGGGGAAATTCTCCACGATACCATATTCAGTTTTATAGCACCCAATGGCACTGGAACAGTTTTTAAAGTGGGGGTGCTGAAAGACATTGAACAAAACTGTAACCCCTGTATATGATGGAAGCCATGCAAAGCCAAGGGGTGCTACCGCACCCCCAGCACCCCTAGTTCCAGCGTCCTTGATAGCACCACTTCTTTCCTGAAAAAATAAAGCGCATCATGAAGTTACAAAACGTGAAATAATTTAAGCACTTAATGTAAGACCTCTCCGGCATTCTTGAGTTGTCCAAACTGTATTTTAACTGACTGATATTAACCACAGTTCTAATCACATTGATAATAACCAAGTGATGCTATCAGAAGCTCTTGTGCTGTTCCGTTATATTTAGGAGAATGTGGAGATAATAGCAAGCCAGGGAGGAATAGAATTCTTTTGCTGTTTCTAATGGGGAAGAGGCATTTTCAGACTCTAAACAGAACAGCACTCTCAGTAAATCAGTATCTATATTTTTTCGACTGTTTCTTCAAACAGTATTTGTAAAATAAATCTTTCTATTTATATGACATTTACATTGATTTAAATGAATACGCAGACCCCAGTCTAACCAGATAAAAACCAGACTTCACACACACACACATCAAAAGCACACAATAAAAACACATAGCACTGCACGGAATGGTAAACAGTCCCATAAACAATGTGACAGGACTTGCAGTATTACAGGACAAGAGAAACAGAGACGAAAGCCCTAATATAAATCTCAATTAATATTTTCATTACCAGTGAATCATGTACCCACCACTGTTCTGCCTCATTACTTAGAAGTGCAAGAAGCTTCATTTTCTTCAGTTACTTACCTTTTTTCTGCAATGGCTTTTATTGCAATTACTTGAATATAGTGTTTTTCAGTTTCTGTGTTAAAATGCCTTGACTGAGTTCAGGAGCTGATCTTCAATTCTAGTTGCCTGCCACAGACATGTGTAAAATTATGTTAATAAAAAAAGCAGCGCTAGCAAAACAAAAGGGAACTTCATCCAAGTGCAAATTACAAGATGGGTCTTGCTGTTATAATGACATCTGGGTTCATCTAGCCTCTGTTACATACATCTCTGACAGGCAAGCAGAACTGAAGAGCAGCCCTAAACACTGGTGAAATCACCACTACACAGCAACATAATAGTACACACAGCATTCGAGTAAATGCGATTTGAACAACTCTGAATGACTGCAAACATCATAAAACCATAAGAGGACATTAAAAAAATAAATAATGAAGAAGAAGAAAATGAAATAGGAAACATCTTGCAAACTCTGGTTGAGATACACAGTATAATAATCTTGCAAATGCAGGCTGAGATGTACAGTATAATGAGAATACATGTGCTACACAGTGGACTACACAGTGTATCCATAGAAAGATTTCGGCAACAGAAAAACCTGAACTAAGTTTTATACTACATGTTAAAATAAAATTGTTTCATTTCTACATCAAACTGCAAAATATCACAAATACATTCATAGTATGTGAGGCATTTCCAACTGAATACAAAACACACTCGATCTGTAGCGTACTAAACAGTGACTTTTTACTTTTTTTATAATGGATTTTTTTTTTAAATGTATTGCGTAAAATACATGAAGGTTCAATTTACTACTTATCAACAACAATTGAGATTACTCTACAAATTTCGTCGTCGTTCATTATCTACAGTACTGTCTGACATTTTCTTGCAATTATTTTGTTGATGTTTGAAAGATCAATTCACACGGAACTAAGCTCTCCAGGTCCCTTCACAGTTAATGAAACAAAGATGTAAAAAGCACATGGAGTATACCTGAGGACAGAACAAGGCTCCACGTTCTGAAGAGGACCTAGAGCTGTTAGGGAAGAAAAGGCCTTTCATCTAAGACCGACTGGGACATCGAGTCCGTTTTAATTTCCTGAGATTCCTAAACAAACAGTACTTCATTTTACTGTTCTGCAACATAACAAGTAAACAATTTTACCACACTTAAATGGGGCTACCAAACAGTATGTCTGCAAAAACGTACTCGTCTTTTGTCACATTCTTATTTTTTCCATGTGTATCAAATCCTATGTAGGCCTACTTGAGAAAATGTTGCCATTTCAATTTTTCCTACCTGGCATCCTATAAACAACTTCAGACTGTACTGTGTTGTTAAGCATTATGAGACATATTAAAATATTTTTTGATATATTAATATCAAATTTAAAAGATAATAAAAAGATATTGCTTAAAGATGGTGCTCAAATTCAGAAATGGACGCAAAGTAGAAATAATTACATTAACATTAGATGAACTGCACAAGTGGGCCTACAGAACACTTGGGCAAAGTAAGAATCTGGCAATAGAGAAGTTCATGTCTGCAAATATAATCCATTTGATGGTTTCATTAAAGGTGAAACAACTTCCAGAGTATGTTTTTGAACGTGAAAGCAAAATTCCCATCTTGTCCCTTGACTAACATTTTTTGGGGTTATTACTTAGGAGGGCACCTATATACAATATATATTGGCCAGCTACCACTTTATACATGGGGCACATATGTAGACCTCCCTATTAGGATGTTTCTTTAAATATTGTGAAATAGTAGGCAATTACATAAGTAGTGATGCAAATGCAAACAGATTGGTTTATTGTTTGGACAGCCAGCCTGGCATTACAAGCTCACCCCACACTATGTATAGATGCACACTTTTTACTGTAAATGAATCTTTTCAATCCACTGTCTTGCTTCTTATTCGCACAAGCAGCTTTATCACTGAACTCTCCATTATTTTGAAGATTTGCTGTTTACAGTTTTATTTGGGATAGGCAGATATTTTAAATATAACTCTGTATGTGAAAAGCTGGTGCTGCTTTCTGTTACCCTGTCTCTTCAAGTTGGACATTTATCTACAGCATTTGCTTCTGAAACATTTGCATATCCTAGATTTAAAACAAACTAATAACCAACGCTTCCCTGCACAATACGAGTAATAGTGCTGATTATAAGAGGAGGGGGAATGGATGGTAAAGCACTGGTTAGCACTCTTTCAAGTAGGAACACCATTTGTTTTCTACAATAGCTTCTTTTCATATACAAAGGGACCCAGCTTGTTAGTTACACTGCTTTCTCTTTATCTATCCGACACAGTGCCTGCAAGGTGTTTGTGAAAATGTCTTCAGAAATTCCTGCTCTACTGCATTGTGTTTCTATCACTGCTACATGCCAATTGCATTGAAAAGGTATAAAAAGACACCAGGATACATTTGAGTAAGCTCCAGGGAAACCAAACCAGTTCTTTAGTGATTTGTTTGGAATACCGGTCACAATCTGTACCATATTCAAAATGCCTTTTTTGTAATTTTTCTAAACATATATTTAATTAAAACCAGGAATAAGACCCAACACAGAGGGCATTACCAGACATCATAGACCGTTTGAATAATTTATCCTGGTGATGCCTTATTGCTTTTACACTTCAATGTTACAGCATAATTAAATTATCATTTTTACTTATTTTAAAGCATTTTATTTTCAGCATTTTTAAAACATGGCATGTTTGCCACTGTATTACTGATTACATTTCTTCTTAACGACCTGCAAGTATACCAGATATTTGTATCACTTACATTGGTTGGACCTGGTCTGCTTCATGGATAAAGACAGAAAGCTGGTTCTTCAGACATTTCATTCTATCTTTCTCCAGTGACTTGATGGGGCCCTCATACATTTACATTTTGATATATAAAAGGACTCCTATACATTGAATTGCAGTACAGGGGCACTGGGGCAGCTGCTCAGTTGGTGCCTTCCACTTTCAACAGGCAGTTTACAGTGAGAGATGTGTGTGTGTTTAGAGGCACGTATTGAATCAACAAGTCAACAATTTTAACAAAACAATACAACACACGTTCACTTTATTTGAATTGTCATGTTATTTTAATCATTTACATTCTATATATATATATATATATATATATATATATATAAAACTCAAGGTTCACGTACACAGTAAATCCAAGATGGTTAAATATTTTGATTTTGGCACATTAAAAGACTTTAACGGCTTTTTGTTTCAGCTATCTAAGTTAGGTTCAAACTGATTGATAGTCAGTTTTGATTTTTTTTCTGTTTAAATCAATCTGTTTTTCCACCCTGCTAATAGTAGCAGTGTGTTTTTCAGCTTGTCTGACAGTACTCTCCTCTCTGTACTACAGCGTCAGCAGACATCTCCGAGGCGCTTGTAGCATTTTCATTTATCCATTCTTCAACTGACATGTTACTAAAAAGGGTTCCATTCACTTTAAAATGACATTTTGTTAAAAATAAAACTGGCGGAGTGATATAATGTGGTATATGTATAAGGTGATATAAGATAATGTGTTTGTGATGTGGTTACAAACGTTCTAAGGGCATATACTAGGGAGCATTTAAGGTGTACAGTTGCTGTCACTGCTTTTTATTAGGACCTAAAGGTTCGGATTAGCGAGAATTTTTTGTACACTTACAAAAATGTTTGTTTGTTTTTTCCTTCTGAAGAAAGAGACTATAGAAAATGCATAGTGAATCTGTTCCTTTGTTTAGCAGTAGGTACTGAAAAGGGGAGTAGTTTCATCAAAATACAAATAACCATTTAAACCTTTTTAACATTTGAAACATCCATTCTCTGTTGAGACACAATGGCATGGTATAAAACACTGGTTGCTAGGTTAAATCACACCGCTCTTTGTCATGCCAAGGCGTTTAAGCTACAGCTTTTGCCAGCAAAGACTGTTTTTGTAGTATAACGTTCCATTTATCCTAGTTTATTCCTTGTAGATTTAACTTTTTATATATATAGTAGTTTCAGACTATTTACTTAAAGTACAAGAAAACAACCGCATACAAACTGCACAGGTACAAAAGACCCGGGTAACATTTTTGGTGGCATATTTTAATGTAAAAGACTACAGTAGAATAAGAATTGTATTATAATATAATTTTTTAAATGACACATTATGTAAATGACAGGCTAAAAAGAAGAGAATGTACACCAAACCCCAAAAAATAATAAGAATGAAAAATGACAACATACAGTAATATTTAAAATGTTACAAAACAAAGGCACTGGGAGTGAATCTTCTCTCTAAAAATCATATCAGTATCTATGATGAGTAATTCAAAGTAGACATTGACTACTTTGTCAAAGGCATTGGTACCTAGAATGCAGAACGCTATCAGGTATGTATGAACGCCTTCTGAATTAGGACAGGGGTTTAAAACGTTTAATAAGAGTGTAGTCAGAAAGTGTGTCATTCAATTCATCAAGTTTCTTTCAGGTGTTAATTTAGGACTGCTGGGTTGTACAGTTATAGGTGGCTTTGCAGCTCTGTCAATATGAAGTTTGAGATTAAATCTATAATCAAAATAAGTAAGCATGAAGATAGCTCTCGTAATACAGGTAAGAGTGCAGAGTCCAGGGAGAGCCTCCTACCTTACACTTCATCATCACACCATTAGAACACTATTCTATCTGCATTTGCTAAATGTTGTTTTTCTTCACCCCCCAAAATTCCCATTAGGTTTAGCTGTAAATGATTGCTCTGACCTGATTAGCTTTGAAATGTTGGGATCATTATCTTCTAAAGGCTTTTAAATACACAGTCCATGTTCTCCTGAGTGTCATCCCTCATTTTAAACACTGCCTATGTCTGAAGCTGCATTATATATTACAATAAGTCAAGTTTTGTTGAAAATTCTAAGGTGCAATTACCAACCAGACAGGTCATAATTCGCAATAACCAATGCATTGAGAACACTTTACTGAGAAGTAAGCAAGAAGTAAACACATTTGTCTTCAGAAGTGTCTCCAAATGCAGCTGAAAACATGCCTGTGCTGGTAATGTAGTACTGCATACATGAAAACATGCCTGTGCCGGCAATGTAGTACTGCATGTGTGAGGCTCCCAATAGGGCACAGGACGATTAACCGATCAATGAATGATTAATTCAGAATAATGACCAATAATCTTTTTTTTTTTATTTTTAATAATTAATTTTATACACTTTCCAATTTTCTACAAATTTTGGAATGTCCAATTCTAACTCAACCTGGCTCACTGCTGAAACCCCCGAACTAACTCAGCAGAGACGAAGACGAGCACCCACACCCTCCAGGCGGGGTGCCTTTACCGCTCAGAAGCCCAATAATCGATTCATTGATTAAATGCTGTATGATGTCATTTCAACTAGCAATAACATTTTGCACAACAGCATGTTAACAGATTTAAAATATGTAATATTTCTCAATATCCAGCACACCTATTGGTACTAGTCTGTAGAAAAATACTTCAAGTTGAAACATTTGTTTCTGTAGTTTTACCCATCTAGCCCTGACGCTAAGCTTTACGTTTTATACAATGACTAACAGGATTACACACACACACACTTTTTTATTTTCATTTTAATATTTCCGGCTTTCAAGAAGGCCCAGAAAGGGGAGAGTGCAACTTTAGCCCCCACTCAAGTGCTTTAAAACTGTTTTAAAGAGACAGAACATTGTATATGGCTTTATGACAGAAACCCTTAAAAAGTTTGAAATGATAACCGTACCTGTCCGCACAGAAGGGGAAGCAAAACCTGGTCAAAGTCTGTAGAACTTCCTGTGGAAAGAAAAGAGAAATCATTTATATATCTAACGGGGCTAATAAATCTCAGTATTAACTGCAACCGCACCATATAACAGGCATGCCCTGAAGAAATGAGACAGACGACAAAGAAGAAAAGGGCTTTTTATCAATTAGAGAGGGGCCCAAAATTTTTTTTTAAAAAAAGAGAAAAAGACTGCCTTGAGCAGTCAATCACTTGAAATAATACATGAGATCAAACTTCATTAAATATGAAAAAATAATCAAGATTTGCACATGGTTGAGCTGCTGGGGCTCTATGGGAAGAGGAGGAAGTAGGGCCTTGCAGTGTTAACAACCCTCCAGGGACACTCTCCAGCCTGACCATATGGATATCGGTGAATAACACCAACCCACAGGAGTCCAGGGCTGGCAGAACCATGGTGACTGCCAGGGTTTCAGCTGTTACCAGGGAACCCAGGGGGCTGAAGGATTAGGGAATCAGGACGGAGAGAATTAGGGACACCAACTATCCCCAACCTAGAACAAAAGCTTGAAGGCTTTACAAACAATTTCTACTTAAAATAAAGGTTCTAGTAAATTGGGGTTTCACTTGCTGTAATGCAATTATTATTCAATAAAATTAATTAAATAACCACTATTATACAGTATGCAAATAAAATCTATACACATGCCAATGTGTTGTTGGTTAAAGGGCTAACAGCTTAATAACTTGATTGTCTGTTAACAGTAATCAAATACATACTGCAAGACTTGTTATTTTAGAAACTGCAGGACACTAAATTCAATCAATTCATTTATTTGAGATTTCAACCCTAAACTCCTAGTTAAACAAATAAAAGAAACACACAATAAAGGTTTGGGGTCATACATAAATGTATACAGTGTTTGACTTGTAACCTGTTTGTCCTGGGACCTCAATGAAAATCGAAGAGTTCCCTGTATATGTAAATAAATACATTAGATATTAATGACTTTCATCCACTGTTGCTGGTGAAAGGATGGACCCCAGAGGTAGAAGATTAGCTGTATTAAAAGGGATCAAGTCCTAAGCACCACCTGCTCCATTTTAGCAACACTTTAAATAATGCTGTTTTTTTTTTTTTTTTTTTTAATGGTTTTGGGGGAAAAAAGGGGGTTTAAAATTGATAAGAAACTGCATGAGTGTCAATAAAACTATGTATCAAATGCATGTATTAAGTCAGCACCTGCAGCTGCAGAAGCCCACTGTTAGGAGCTGTCTATCACGTCTGCTGGCTGCTTTATCTGTGTGGTGTCTGCTGTTCACAAAGGCCCCGAGTTTTGGGGCTGGGTGACGAGCAGCTAATTAATTTTTTGAACCCCACAGACAATCTTCAAGCTGAGGCATTATTGCCTTAAGCAAATCTGAACTTGTGTGCTAAATTAAAGATCAGTTTACATGTGTAGCTCTTCCATGACCAATAATAATGAATTATCAATGCTAGCTGAATTGATGCTTTTCACTTCATTTATTTTTAAACAAGTTCCACAGTATGAGAAGCAAGACCCCCGATCTGATGACTTGCTCGATGGAGCACAATGGGTTTTGACAGCATCGAGCCACTGTTTCTGTTGTGTGAAATGTATACGCATGCATTTCACTGTGTTTAAGAGGATGTACATACCTAACACAATGAATGAAAAGTATACCCATCAAACCATAGCCAGGGTAGTTTTTGTTTGGCTTTTGCTGCATACATCTGCCCCCAAAAGAGGCACCACTCTCCCACAGTGAAATCATTCAGAATGAAATAAAAGGATTTAGCCTGCCAAGCCAATCCCCAAATCTCCCTAGTCACACTTTTATAGAGGTTTCAAATGAAACAAGTGTCTAAATTTGCTTTTAAAGTGATGCGCCGAATCATCTATATTCCACCGCAAAGGGCTCTGTGCAGTGGGAGTGTTGTGCTCTGTTCTTTTTAAGACTGTTAATAACATGCTATATAAAAAGACTTCATCTGGGTTTTGCACCTAGCCTATAATGGTACACATGTTTTAAACTACTTATCTCGTGAAGTACAAAGTCCAAAGGACAACCCATGGATTTGATCAGTATCTGATCTTAACCCTTTCAATACTGGTGTTGCCTTTTAAATACATATCCAGGTCTTTACATCATTGTTAGTGATAGAAAAGCTGGAAATGGTACGTAACTAGAAAGAACCGATGTCAGCACACCTTTGAGTGCTTAAACTAAAAAGGCTGTGTTGGTTCGTTACTTGTTTAGTTGGATTAACAGTTTTATTTTACTTTGGTGTAAAGGGCTTGATGAAATCGAGCCAATAGTTCTTCACTCAAACGCTAGGGTCTAAATGCCCTTTAACTACTTCCAGCTGGAGTGATTCCTAAACCCACTTAATACCATCACTGCAAACAGTAAATCAGGGATAAACATTACAGGGTGGCAGTATCAGGATACGCCACGGTTTGTATAATTCAAATAGAAGCAGAAGCCACATTGACTATGCCCTGAAGCAGCTTTTTAAACTGAGGAATGAGTTACAAATCATATCACTGCACACAGAAGCAACAAGTCTGAATTCTGGAACACTTTGCTTTGTGTCCAGGCGCTCATTTTCTATGTGTAATAAAACAATCATTGTATTATTTTGTGTTTCATACAAAAAAAAAAACCCCACAAAGCATTTAGATCAGTTTATAATGATTTGAGGTGATTTTTCAAATCAAAAATAAAATAAAGCTGGATATTCATGACAAACTTTCCTAAACAGATGTCAAGGAGGCAGCAGCAGTGTAGAATATAAAACATCAGAAACGAGTATCAAAAATGTATATTAACAAAGCATGCTTTAAATAAGTTATGAGGTAATACTTGGTGAATAGAACTCTATCACATAGATCACTTTTGCATTATCAATTCCATGTTATGATGTTTGGTTTTTAGAAGCATCAGTCACACAATTTCTGAACAACATGGCAGCTTTTTGCCTTTTCAACTGCGTCATTAATTCCTTTCTGTGAGGCTATGATTGTGGCGATGACTATGGCACTTGGGAGCCCCAGCACTGTGTGTAACCATGAGGTACACAGCAGAATGAAAGGTATTTTAATAGGATTTCATGTAGAGGGCAGCAACGGTATTCTTGTGCTATCATAGGTGGTCGTAATTAAGGGATGGAAATAGCATTAGCCCATTATGTGAGCAACAGCTGAAGATTTAGGTAGGAGTGTATCACACGGAACCAGCTGAAAATAAAAACGGAGGCATCGGGCCTATAAAAAGAAACAATAAACAGTTGTACTTAAGCCACCCCCCATATTACACCACATTTTACAGATGATTAAGAGGGTGCTTTTTAATTGAACCAGGGGTCTTTTAAGGGCTGTGACAACTTACTTGATATACCTTCACCCGCCTGTAATGAGCTGACAGCTCATCTATAGAAGAAAGTCACTACAGCTAAAGTGCAGGGCATGAACCTCAATCCACTGGAGACGAGGCCCAGCCCTGTCATCGCTAGCTCCAGGACACACACCACCTGGTACCAGGCCCCTGAGCTCCCAGCTCCTCTCATAATCAAACACCACTGACATTATACACCTTGCACAGGCTGTCTATAATCCTTTCTGATCAATAGTCCCAACACTGAACGTATTGATGGTTACACACAGCTCATTGATTACACTGGACTACCATGGCAAAGTTTTTCAAAATAATTGGGCTCAGGGCCCAGATAAACGACAAATGCTTTGAAATTACAAGCTGTTTTTTCTTGCATCAGGGGATTTATTTACAGCGTCAACAAAAAGATGAAGTCCCTCAATGGAAACTTGAGAGACAAAGCTCAAAGACTACTCTTTAAAGAATCGTGGAACATTTTCTTATTATTGTTAGATAACAGATTATTACATTAGTCCACATCGCAACAATGCTGGAACAAATATGGTATTTTCTAATGTCCTTCAAAAATAAAAAGTGATAATATTCTTTAATTCTGAACTAGCTGAAAAAAAAAAAAGTGTTCCATATCAGAGCTTAAAAAAACAAAAAAACACAAGTTAAATAAACCCAATGATCATCAAATTACCTTTTAAACAGAGAGAAACAATTATTTAGCAGACACTTTTATCCAAAATGACTTTTACAGAAATTAAAATATAAAAGTATATAAGTTACAGGCAATACAAAATGCAAAACACACATATACAAAATAATGGAAAAAATACAAAAAGATATATAAATAGGAATTTACAAATAAAGGTTGAATAAGTGGGTTTTGAGAAGGCGGCTAAAAGCAGTAAAAGACTTAACAGTCCTGAGGATAACCAGTAGCTGGTTCCACCACAGGAGCACGAGGGAAGAGAAGAAGCGAGAACATGAGGAAAGAGAGTGAAGAGAAGGCATATTAAGTCGGCCAGTAGAGGATGAGTGGAAGGCGAGAGGGAATATAAGAAGACATGAGGGACTGGAGCTAGGAAGGGACAGTATGATGAATAGAGCGATAGGCAAGAGCAAGAGTCTTAAATTGGATGCGAGCAGAGATAGTAGCCAGTGGACAGTGCGAAGCAGAGGGGTAGTGTGAGAGTAGCTGGGTTGGGAGAATACCAGATGAGCAGCATGATTTTGAATAAGATGAAGAGGGCGAATAGCCGAAGCAGGGAGACCAGCGAGGTATGGTACAGTCTCTTATTTATTTCAGCCGTCATTTATGCTTTGGTTTCCTTTGTGTGATACCTCTTGCAAACTAATACATTTCAAACAGTGTTTGAACATTACTAATATCATGAATATGTGTCCCAGGACAGCTTACAGTTTCTGGTGGGGAGATGCTCAGGTTGCTTGCAGAGCTGTGAAGGGAAGCTCTGATGGAGTCTGCTTTGCTTCTTCTAGTTTATCTACTGCTTTAACTGCTATTAGACACTAAAATCACAGATAACTGTACAAATCAAGAAATAAGTCTGAAGGAAGCAGCAATGGAAAACTATGCATTTGTTGAATTGCTTCACTAAGCAAAGTGCACGTCATAGCTGCATAAAACAACACTGTGACAAACTGACAATCCATTATCAAAGACTGTAGTAAAATGGAATGTTAACTACCCATTAATCTGAAGAGCCATTAACTCATTTATGTTTTGGGTTACTTAAACATGAATTAAAATAAATTCAGAAAAGGAGAAATTTTCAAAGAAATGCTGCCATAAGGCACAAGAAAAACTCCCACACGAAAACAGGTGAAAAAATAACAACAAAACTGTCAATAACAGGGGTTGCCCTTAAGCAGTATGAACCCTAATAAAATCCCAGGGCAAAAACAATAAATAACAACCTGACCAACAGAAAGAAAGTACAAAATGACAGAAATGCCTACAGAAAATCTGTTATTGTATTTTCAAATGGTGGCAATGGCAGCCAGAAGGGCATCTCCCTCTTTTTATTCTTTTATGCAGAATCTCAAATCCTTGAACCTTTCTCTTCTTCTAAATCTAATTGCAGCTGAGTTCCTCCACATTCCCACCCCAAGGCCATAAATTCCCTGCCACCAGTCCTTCAAGTACGACAGGGATGCTCCACACAGGGGACAGGGCTCCCAGAAGTCCCTTTCTTTTTACAGCACACAGAGAAACAGCAGATAATGGGCCTGTGCTGAATTGTTTGCACTGCACCGCTCCCACGGGGACTCCCAGCTTCACTGCTATAATAGAAACTGTGTCAGTTCAGCAGCTGACTGTTACTGCATTTGCAAGCTAAACTGCTGATAAAATAAAGAAACCACGCTGGAACATGGCTGGAAAACGCATACTTATTTCTCTTTCAAAAATGGTATATAAAAAAAGATATATGCGCATAAAGAAAGAAAAATGAACATCATTTTTTTTGTCACATAACATAACGTGATATATGCCTATGCACATTACTTGGTAAATGTGTAATATATATATATATATATATATATATATATATATATATATATATATATATATATATATATATATATATATTGGCTGACTTGACTGGGTTCATGCGATTTGAAGAAATGTATTTATTTTATATATCATTTCATGCATTCAACTGTTAAAGACAAATGGATAGCCTGAACTGGATACTGAATATTCTGAACTGATGTAACACAAATGCACATTTGTTTGAGATGTCTTTATGCTTACTTAAATGCAGTTACTGTATCGAATTGAATCCCCAACCCTGTATTTGGCATGTACTCTTGTTTAAATAAAGCTTTTTCTCCCGATATCTTAAGTCTGATTATCCACTTCATCAATATTCATCCATGCATGTGCCAGCTTTTAAGGCCGAAACAAGAAGAATTTTAATCTAACACTTTCAAAGCTCAGATTTCAATTTATGCAAATCTGAAGAGAATTACAAAAAAAAAAAAAAAAAATTTGAAAGAGAGGCAAACATATATATAGCTTTTTGAAATGCAGGAGTGAATTGAAAATGGGAACAGGCCGAAGCAAAGGGCAGCTTAGCCACTGGCCCAGTGCATAAATATTCACGAGGAGGATAACAGGACTCATGTAGGGCCGGCTCAGGTTTTGCCAACGTCCATATAGAATTGACTAGAACAAAACTAACAAGTAGTACAGCAGATGTCAGACAATGCGGCAATCACAGTTTCCTCACTCATTTTGCTGTATTTAAGGCTCTTTTATACAGCCCAATATGGATGGGTCCTTGAATGCTTTGCCTATAGACTGCACATTGTAGCCTTGGATCTATATGCACGGGCCTCTGTCAGCTTTGCGCAAAGTTGCTAATGAAAAGGCATTATGCAAATCCCCCCCATTCTCTCTTTCAATGTGTTAGCAGAACGACTCCAATGTGTGCTCACTAGTATTGGATACTCCTGCCTTCACTGCTAGCTGGATTGCTTTGCCTTAGGGCCCTGCTGTTTGTTTTGACAGTGGATCCCCTAGATAGTTGGGATTAGTCAAGCTTGTTTAGATAAACTAGAAAAACCAAGGATCTTTCTGGGTACGGCGCTCGCTGGAGCTCCTGAGCTTCCAGATGCCTCCTCCTTTCATCCACAATACAAGAGCAGTTTGCCTGGTTTCTGTCTCAGCCACGGGCTGTCACTAGAATGAGCTTCAAAATTAAACCTTGCTAAAAGCAGCCTTCATACCTAGCGTTTTTTCTTTAAACTTGCCTAGAAGTAGCTGGACACTGAGAGCATCAGGAATTGAACCAGCTACCTTAACTAAGCTTATTTTCAGGTGGATGGATACTGTAATACTATATGAAAAGCACAGGATTGTGAGTACTGGTATTGCCAGTAAAGTGTAATACTTTCTTCAAACACTGCAGTACACAAAGGTTTTGTTATGGTTCATTACATCCATGTTATATTTGAAGATTTTAACAAGAGGCTGGAAAAATGGACACAAGGAAACAAGACTGCCGTGCAGCACAGGAAGTGATGTGGTACCAGGAAACAGCAGTTAAGAATTTCTATAGTGTAAATCTGTCTGTCCCATTCCACTTTTAAAAAATCCAATCAAATAAAAAAAAAAAATGAAAAAAATGATGACGACCAGGGGTAATAAAGCTGCTAAAGGAATGAGTAAAGTAAATGTTGAAGCCTTACACCAGATTTGGAACTAGGAGGCTGTGCGGTCCAGTGGTTAAAGAAAAGGGGTTGCAACCAGGAGGTCCACGGTTCAAATCCTGGCTTCACTCACTGTGTGACCTTGAGCATGTCACTTAACCTCTTTGTGCTCTGGCAGCTGATGCATAGTTCACACGCCCTAGTCTCTGTAAGTTGCCTTGGATAAAGGTGTCTGCTAAATAAACAAATAATAATAATAACTTAATTGAGAAAAACATAGAATACAGCTATGTACCAAATATATGTGTACTGTCCATATATACAGTGGCAGGAACTCAAGTCACATGACCTAAATATGGCAACGATATTAGGTCGGAGGTCAATGGCAAGGTAACCACCACATTTTATCCTGCAAATATAAAGTCACTAACTGAAATGGTTTGTAAAATATAGGTCATTGACACTGAAGCAGAGACAGTTTTGTAAAAGTTAAAACATGTTTTATTGTATTATATCCACGATCCAACTTCACAAATAAAATTATAGAATAGAGCTGTGTACCGAGTATGAAGAACATCTTGAAGCGTTTGGACAAACTGGGCGTCCCTTACACACCTTGGTGATCACATCTTCACACATACAAATGAGAGCCCTTAGTATAGTGCCTTCCCTAGTCCATACCAATTCCTACAAGCATGCTCACAAGCACAGGAAGAATAGAACTGCAACACTTATATTACGAGTGGCAATTTCCTAGATTCAACATTAAAACACAGTGCTTGTTATTTCTTGTAAAGTGGTCTTGTAAATAAATGGATCTTTGTTAGATGTCAGGCTCGTATTTCTCTGTGTCCTGTGCCCCAGGAACCACCCCACTGCCCCCAGTCTGGGAACCTTTGGTGCAGGTTGTGTACCTGCTTATCTTTAGTGTTCCAAATCCTGTATGAAAATTCTAAATAAAGCTAATCTGAAATTCTAACACATTGAATATTAAAAGGACACATTTCATCCAAACTGTTTATGAATATCAATGTTCCTATAGACAAAGAGAAGAAGAAGTGATACCTTTAATTGGACTAACTAAATAATATTTATTCACAAGCTTTCAAGACCTCAAAGGTCTCTTCTTCAGGTTACTGGGTGAAAGCTTGTTACTGGCTAAAGGCGTATCAGTCAATAGGGTGCAGCTGGTTGGTTCGGACAGGCAATGAGCATGCAAGTGCAACACTACAGTATCTGAAAGCTTGGATTGCTAACAGAGATGTCTAACCCAGGGTAGTACAGGATATCATTTTTTTTCGCACATTGTTTTTTTTTTTATGCCGGTTTTTCTCCCCAATTATTATCTGTATCCTCGGCTCAACTCGGGGAACGGAGGCTGGAGCACGCGCCCTCCGAAACGTGCGCCTGCCAATCTGTCATTTTACACGCTGCAGATCCACAGCGAGGCCACCAGACCTATAGTGCATTAGGAGCTACTGCAGAACCACAGGTGCGCTATCGGCCACAGGGGTCGTGCTGCGCGATGAGCGGTGGATTCCCCTGCCGACCTAAGCCCTCACTGCCCGGGCAGCGCTCGGCCAATTGTGCACTGTCCTCCAGGAACTCCCGGTCATGGTTTATCTGTGACATAGTCTGGACTCGAACCCCAGGCTATAGGGGCACATCCGCGTGGAGCGCCTTTGCTGGATGCATCTCTCGGGAGCCCCAGGATATCATGTTTTAAAAAACTTTCAAAGACCTACATAATGAATGGAAGGGCACAACAGAAAAGATTGATGTTTTTTGCTATCTATTTTAAGAGCAAGCAGATTCAAATGGCATGTTAAACTTTTTTTTTTTTGTTTGTTTTTTTTTGTTTGTTTTTTTTTACTTTCCCTTACTAGAATATTTACAATCCATGTCAACTAGTATCGTCTAATTTCCCTTGCGTGTCCTCATTTCAGTTAGTGACGTACACTGCAGTATCTCCATGTTTACGAGTAGCATCCCTAATGTAAAGCAGATTGTAATATAAAAATACCCCCAAAACTCACCCATTGGCTATTAATAGAACAAGTATAACTACTTCCAAGAGCTCACTCTTCTGATTTGCCGTTTAAATTAAGCTTGATAGTCATGAAAATATTATTTACCAACAGTCTACAGTTATGGCCAAATGTTTTGCATCACCCTATAGAATTAACTCATTACTTCACAATGTCGACTGACACCTGCCGAATAATGTTACGTTAACATATTGAATTACACACCGCTTTGTAGTTTTCTATTCCAAAATCTAACATGAAATACTGTACTACTATTATGTCTTCCAGTAGAATTTTTGCGCTATAGTTTTGTAGTTTCTTTGATTACGTGACGTTGAATAAAATATCTAAATTATGCTCATATAGTTGTTTTATTATTATTATTATTATTATTATTATTATTATTATTATTATTATTATTATTATTATTAATGTCTCAATCCTAAAATTCTAGGTGATGAAGAACTTTTGGCCATAGCAGTATATTGGTTTCAAGAATATCAAACTTGCTTTAATACTCAAAAGACACTTTTTAAAAAGAAACTTAAAAGCTTTTTGAATAGGACTCTAAGTGACAATACAAAGAGTAAGAGTAATTTATGATAATGTCAAACTAAAAAGGCAGATTATTAAACTGTTATATATTTAAGAAATCCCTGGGCTTAAAGAAATGAGCTATGAGGGTTTAGGGAACTGAATCAATTTAGCCAAGAACAAAGAGGGATCTAGAAACTTAAAGGAGTTGACAAGGTTAACTCAAGCCAATACTTTAAGTGCAGCACAGAAACTAGGACCAGATGACCCAGTCTGAAATTATATGGAGACAGCCTTGGTAGGAGACACTTCTTCACACATGCTGCATTATTCCAACAAATACAGCGTCAAGCTTCCCCACATGATGTTACAACAGTTTAAATACAGCGTCACGCTTCCCCACATGATACTACAACTGTTTAAATACAGTGTGACGCTTCCCCACGTGTGCTACAAAAGTTTAAGAATTTGCACTCCTGTGTCGGACCAGGTCCGCCATTACAATTTTCTCTTTCCTGTCCAACATCATCAAAAAGACGTAAAGCACAGGTCTCTGGTCATCTTTTTTTTTCCAGAAAAAGCCGAGAAAACCTTTCAATGGTCGAGTGAGACCGCCAGGAGCAAAATGAAGCCCAAAAAACAAACAAAAAAAAGGGGGCTGTTAAATACAGCGCGATGTTTCCCCACATGATGCTACAACTGTTTAAATATAGCATGACTCGGCCCCACGTGATGCTATAACTTTTTAAATACAGCGCAACACTTACCCATGTGATATTATAACTGTTTAAATACAGCACAACGCTTCCCCCATGTGATGCAATAACTGTTTAAACAACATACCTGTCATTTTTCTTTTCATTGTTAACATCCTAACAACTTTTTACACTTATAACTTTAAAGTCTGTTTCAAAGCTCTTTTCAAAATGTCTACTCATTAGTTCATCACCTTCATTACTTTTTTTTTTTTTTCATTTTTACCAAAACATTTCTGATGATAAATAAAACATATTTGAAAGTATTGTAAGTGCTTACATCTGTGTTCTTTATGTGTTCCTAAATTTCTCTCTGTTCTAGTATTTTTACTTGCTCAGGGCTTTTCATTTTGTACTTTTGGACGATAGTTTTTTTTCTTTGTAGAGGTCACTCGTGAATATTTGCTAATTAAAGACTAATTCAAGCATCTTTTCTGGGAACTTCAAATAATATTTATCAGTGACATCAAAGAGAAAAAAAACTTCAAAAATCCCATTTCAACATTACAAAAGTACCACATTGCATTCAGTTTTCGAGAAAACATGCACCAGCTGCCTAATTTAAAAGATTCAAAGCATAAATGTCATTGTCGTCTAGGTTGTGTCAAAGAGGACGTTTTCTTTTGGGGGGGGGGGGGTGGCGACAAGGGAAGCGGGAAACTCACTTTGTTTTAATTATAAGAGAAAAAACTGTAAAATCCAGAGATCTTGCTCATTATACCACTGCTTTGTATCAAACAGCTTATTTACATTTCAGATTACATTTTTCATACAAACGCCAAGATCTATCAAAGCTGGGCTGGGGACGGCTGAAATAATGAGGGAGAAAGATTTCTTTAATAAAACGCATAGTCGGCTTTACTTCCGGCATTAGAAAAGAAAGGATTTTTCTCTGTGGTGGTGGCGATGATTCATTTATTCAGTTTCTAAATGAGGAGAGAGAGGAAACTGATGAACTTTTACTACCCATTTGTCTTTAAAAGACAATTAAGATAGAGTAGATCAAAATGGATTATCATACCACGCAGACGACAAGGGCAACAGACATACATCTTCGGGACTATTTTTTTTTTTGTGTGTGTGTGTTTGTGTGTGTGTCTGTGCGTGTTGAAACACCTTTTATCCCTCCTCTCTTAACATCCCCTCTTTCCTTCTATAAAGGCTGCAGCAGCTTTATGGCTCAAGGGAGAGGGAAAGGCTGGTCATCATTATTCACTCCTGGATGTCAATCTAACCTCTTTTCTCCGTTTCTAAAGCTGAGGCACAATAATTTGAGACAGATTCTTTTACTGTATGGAACAAAGGACCCTCGGTTACAAAACATCTAGCAGGAACAGACGGGGTTTTCTGATCAAATAATTTACACTGAAAAAAAAAAACAGCACACAAACAAAGAGAAGTGATTAGCTGTACCAGTTTTTTGTTTAGCAGAGGTTTGGGAAGAATAAGAACAAGGTAGAGAGACAGAGAAACAGAGACAAAGAGAGAATGCTGCACAACCTTATTTCACTTCTTACTGATGAAGGTACTAGCCAAGTTTGTCTACTTAACTTCCAGGTTGATCCGATCAGCCTATACCCTGCCACAGATTTTTTAAGCATTTCACAGCACCAGGGCATCCCCTGGACTGTATCAGCCATTCATTGTTAATGGTGATGGTGAGACAACCAGGCGATTCCCCAGTGCTGTGGGGTATAGGTTGATCAAAATTGACCTCGTACTTTATTTTAAATTTGACCTCAACATTTTGATCATCTTTACAAGGACCACCTGATTCTCAAATGTCCAAAAAAACAACAAACAGGAAAGGACACATTGTGTAGACAAGATATTGTGCAAAAGGGAAAAAATTACCTATTAGTCAGGGGCGCCATTTAGAGAAAAATGATAGCTCAGCAGTTAACCTGGAACCACTGAGAATGACTTCAAACATAATACTAAGGGAAAATAAAAACAATTAAAATGACAGTCAAGGACACTAAGTCATGGGTAGAAGCTATTGCATTGTCTGTGTGTGCTGATGCTTTCTAAATTGTACCAGGGAATTTAATCACTAAATCACAGCCTTAACCCTGACCGTAAAGCATATGTGTTGATACAGCAGATATGGCTGTTTGCAAAGGAACCCTACCACTGTATCATAGTGTTCAGTCTACTACACAATATATAGTGTATACAACACATTGTAATCATTAAAAATGTAATAAAGCTGTCTGCTAAACAGTGCTAGCACAGTTTTTATACAGCAACTTACTTCAATGTAAATCTTTTCATCGCATGCTTTTATTTCCCAAAGTGACATGGAAATAAAATGCCAGTGATATTAACTGCAATGTATTATTATCAAGAGCAATTAACTCCTGTTATAGTCTGGCCTGGACATTTCAATATGTGGCCTTAATAGTTGTATTAGGTTTGACTGAAGAGGGGAGTGCTTCTTCCTCTGCTCTGCCTTTAATAGATTGTATACATGGCTGCAAGCGGGGCACATGAGCAAGGCTCCCTAAGGTCATGCTTAAATACACAGCCCGGCTCATTTCAAACACACAGGCATAAGCCCACCTGGGGGCTGGCTGCTGGGACAGATGCAAATGAAGGCCCTCAGAGTAACACAGAGAGTGCAAACTCATTAAGGACTAGACTAGCCTGGGAACACCATTCCATCTTTAGAAAATATAGATATATCATTAACATGATTAAGCCGTATTGCACATGAGACATTTCTAAGGTGTTTGTGGATTTAATGCTGACGGATGACGACAGCGGCACTGGCTAAAGTCCCTCATACAGGAGCTCTGCAAGAGCATTTAATACTTGACCTGATCAGTACCTGCACTCCCCTCCTCACTGACCAGTACCTGCACTCCCCTCACTGATCAGTAGAACCTTAGGGTTACAAGCACATCAGGAATAGTGGGTGTTCAGAAACAAGTATTTTCAATGATTTAAACCATTTTCAATGATTTAATCCATGTGTAAATGTTTATAAATTTGTCTTGAGGAATAATAATAGAACAACAATACCGGTATACAGCATTCCCTCTATCTTTCAATATTTGACTTGCACATAAAAAAATGTCATATTTAAAACAGTGAATTAGTAAAGGGCCCTTGTATATTTTACTGTATAATTACAATGAAATGATTGAATCATGAAATAAATGGAAAACTGTACTGTAAATTCCCTTCAGTCACTGCGAGTATAATTAAACAATGTTAAATGTGCTCTCCATGTTATACTTTATAGCAACATTTTTCAGGAATAAATGAAAATATTAATGTGAGAATGGAATTTTATTTAAAACAAAGTAAAAACTGTAAAATAACCAGATTACAAAATGAATGCTTAGCAAAATAATATATGTATCCCTTTTGTAAATAGAAATGTAACTATTACCGAATGGGTATGCACCTCCTAAAGACCCGAATCCTGTCTTTATACCAAAGCTGTTCTCCGAGTCTGTGATGCAGTCATGGCCCTGCCCCGAGGGATCAAAAGCAATGCTGTCACAGAACTCTGTGTCATTTTCCTTCAAGCCTGCTAAAAATAATGGACGCAGTGCCTTTGAAGGTTAATGGTTACATTTCTATTTGAGGGAACCAGGGTTATGATAATAACCTAGTGTTCCCTTGAAGTATAAAATGTAACCATTACCGAATGGGTATACCCAAGCCGTCACAAGGGCATGATTGCACAATGACCAGAATGCTGTCAGGGTATGCCAAGAGGCTGCCCTGTGCAGTACCATTCGGCACCCCAGTAACAAGTAGCTAGGGTCAAAAATTGAGGGAGAATTTCAACTCTCTCCTGTGTAGTAAGAGTCCACTGGGAAGCCGTCCTTAACACTATAGTTCCAGGGCTCCCGAGTGGCGCATCCAGTAAGGCGCTCCACGTGCAGTGCAGGATGCACCCTATAGCCTGGAGATCGCAGGTTCCAATCCAGGCTATGTCACAGCCGACCGTGACCGGGGGTTCCTAGGTGGTGGTGCACAATTGGCCAAGTGCTGCCTGGGTAGGGAGGGCTTAGGTCGGCAGGGGAATCCACTGTTCATGGTGCATCAGCGACCCATGTGGCCAATAGGCATCCCGCAGTTCTGCAGTGGAGCCATCAGATCTGTGTTGTCCTGCGGCAATATAGGTCTGGTGGCCTCGCTGTGGATCTGCAGTCCGAAAAATAATGGATTGGCAGGAGCACATTTCAAAGTATGCGTGTTTCAGGCTCCGTTTCCCCCCCTGAGTCACCAGGGGGTTGCAGCGGTACAAAAAACATTCCAAATTTGGGATAAAACCAGTATAAAAAAAAAAAAACAATAAAAAAAATTGGCGATGACTACATTTAAATAAATAAAATAAAAACACTAATTCCGATACCAGGGTTTTGAAGATCCATGACATTTAGCCTGTAGAATCTAGTGACACTGCATTGTGAATGTCCTTGACAGATGCATGCGAATGCAAGTGATGCGACCTCACAAGGTTGGCGGTCATAGGTTATATCCGTAACCTATCATTCCCTTTCAATTCGAAGATGACCGCCAATGATACTTTTGGGAAAGTATACCAAAGCCATTGTGAGGGAGACGGAGCGGACAGCAACTGAGGGACATCTTGCTACTGCCATCTAGTGTTGGTGGTGCAAGCGTGCAACCTCAAGGACTCTAGTGCCTATTAAAGGTATAGAGGGATCTACAACATTAATCCAGCAGAACATGGCAAATGTATGCAGGGAAATCCAGCTAGCCGCAGTACATATATCTGTCAACGAGGCACCTCTGAAGAGGGCCCATGACGTAGCCATACCTCTGGTTGAGTGCACGGCCACACTCACAGGTGGGTGTAGGCCAGCATTAGTATACGCAGTCGAAACCGAGTCCACAGTCCAATGGGACAGTCACTGCTTAGGGAGAGCTTGACCTCGGGTCCGTTCACCACGACAAACGAAGAGCTGGTCAGACTGACGCAGCACTCTTGCTCTATCCACACAGCATCTCAATGTCCGAACTGGGCAGAGGGACCTTAATCTCCTATCCGACTCCTCCGCTAAGGGAGGGGGGTGGAAAGCCTCTAGTTCCACTGACTGATTCAAGTAATGCTGTAATCACCTTAGGGAGGAAAGCAGGATTCGTGTGCAATGATACCGTTAACATCGTCCCAAACACGCATTCAGGAACTGTGCATGGACAGTGCCTGTAGCTCACTGACCCGCTTAGCAGAGGTGACAGCTAACAGAAAGGCTGTCTTCATAGAGATATTTCATCTCTATGGTATCTACAGGCTCAAACAGGGTTTTAGTGAGAGCCTCCAGTACCACATCTAGACTCCATTCGGGAAGGATGTCCCTCATAGGATGACGTGAAAGCCGAGCACCCTTTACAAAACAGGTCGTCAGTATATGAGTGCCTGGAGTTATTTAAATCGTTGGAGACATGGCAAGCAGATATGGCTGCTAGGTACACTTTCAACGTAGAGGGGATTTACCCACCTCTTGCAGAAACTGTAAAATAACTGCTATATTTTTTCACAACCACATTTTGAAATTATTTTTACAAATATATGTACAAGTACATGTAGAAATTAAAGTATTTATGTAACAGTTAAGCATCCTTGTCAGCAAGTATGTTTTATAAATATGTAAACAAACATTTACACAGCACTTTAAAAGTTTCAAGGCTTTTTTTTTAAAAATGTATTTAAAACAGTCTTTACAAAGTCTTTATGAGGGTTTTCATAGGTGTTTTATGGGTGATGAGCTCTTTCATCACATTTCCTGCTCCTTAAGACCACACTCCTCCCTGTATCTCCTGGGTCTGGAATGAGGGAAAGGAAGTCCACACTCACACTTTTCATGTCCTGCCCGGTACTTCACTTCAAACCAGAATGGTTGCATTGCAAGGTACCACCGGGTAACCCTTGCATTGGAATCCCTCATCTTTCCCAACCTTTGTAGTGCTTTATAGTCAGTTTCAAGATAAGGGTTATCTGCTTGGAAGATAATTTTAAGAGTCAAGTGCCCATTTAATTGCCAGACGTTCTTTTTCAAAGGTTGAACGTGCTTTCCTGCTGATGTAAGCAACTGGTCTTTTCTCCTCTGGTTCTCCTTGCAACAACACAGCTCCGAGACAAACTGCTGAGGCATCAGTTTGCACTGTGAAAGATGTACTCAAAATCACGGCTAAAAACAGGATGTGAACATAAAACCTTTAACTAAAAGACTTTTCACAGGCCTCTGTCCAGAGCTCTTTGTTGGATCCTGTCTTCCTGGTCAAATAAAGTGCAGCTTTGCTGGCGAAATCCGGCACAAATCTTCTGTACCACCCGCTTAGCCCTAGGAACGACCCAACCTGTTTCTTTGTTGTAGGCCTCACAAAGTGACAAATGGCTTCCACCTTCACCATCTGTGTCTTAAGGACTCCTCTTCCAGTGATGTATCCCAGGTAACATGCTTCTGGTTTCGCTAGGACTCCTTTGTGGGAATTCACTGTCAATAGAGCTGCTTTTATCCTCTGGTCGGACAGATAACACATGGGAAAGATGGTCCTCCATAAGTTACTATAGATGACTATATCATCACAGTTTTCTGTCTCTTGCAGTACTTGGTCTATTAACCTTTGGAAGGTTGCTGGTGCTCCATGAAGACCAAAAGTCATCACAGTGAAGTGGTAAAATCCAAAAGGCGTTACAGGTATTATTGACTTTTCTTAAGACACCTGCCAATAACTTTGACAAAGATCCAGGGTGCTGATATACAAGGCTTCTAACAAGCACTCCACGTGGCATTGGATAGGGGGTCGAACTTTGATTTACTGTCTTTTAAAAGCAATACGGTGTTCCACTATCTTTGTGTGCCCTGGCTTTTCAGGAGATCCACTTCTTCAGCAAATTAATGTGGAAAGTTTGCTTCTTTCAGACATCTCTATCTCATAGTTGACTGGCCCCACTCTCCTCATCACCTACGGGATTTTACAGACCAGTCATACCATGTTTTTTGGGCGTGCTGAGCCGTGTTCACGTTCTCATGGGCAAAAGAGATGAGAGATCTTCTCCAGTTGATCTCTCATCTGGAGACATACCTGACACAACTCATCTGAGCTGCTGGTGACATGTCCCAGGGCTCCTTTCACAGGTCCTCCAGAAAAGACCTCAAATGGCGAGAATCACGTGCTAGCTTGTGGCACCTCTCGGCAGGGTTGGCGATTTTTCCAATTAAAAAAAATATATATATTAAAGTATATATATATATATACACACACGCACACGCGTGTGTATATACAATTGCAGACTTAAAAGTATTGACACTATATGAAAAAAGGTTATTCACTAATATATTAAGTGTAATAAATATTGTTTGTCAAACTATACTTATTAGTCAATGAAATATCTCATTGATGGCTGGTTGATAGCAGTTTTAGGGGATTTCCAAATATTCCCCCCTTTTTAGACTCAGATATGACTTAAACCAGGGATTCCCTGCTTTTACACACATCTTCAATCAATGTGCTGTTTTCAGTACCAAACATTGATAATGGGAAAAGCATCTTCTGATAATCTGAAATATTTAACTTCTCCTTGCGTTTTAAGGACGCTAATTGCTGGCCAGGGCTGCAGTTGGTTTGCTGTATATGAAACAAACTGTGATTAATTAAAGCTCCATTATTATATATGTATCTATGTATGTTTATATGCAAAATATTATAAAATAATAAACTGAGTTATACAGTATTTAATTAGATCATAATAATATAAGTACATTTTATAACACCAAAATAAGTTTGACGATAGGAGGGCAGAATTTTAAGTATTACTATAACTATGGTAGATTACACTGTGTAACAAAAAAAAAAAAAAAAAAAAATTGTTCCTGGGTAGTAAGTGTTATTTCCTAATTGCTTATGTCTCAAAAGTATAGAAAATGGCTATTATACAAATTATACTGTAAGTACTGTAAATACAGTATAATTGTAAAGCTCGAAAAACTACTCACTTCTAAATCTTCTGTAGTCATCTTTGTATTACTTTAGTATAAATACATGTTAATTTGGATTCATATGTTGTTTTTTTCTGACTTTATGTGAACGAAGAGACACACATTTGCCCGTTTTCCCATTGGAAATAGTGATATTTTGAAATATCACTGTCCTGGTCACAAAAGCAAAGTTTGTGGGGAATAATAGCCATTTTCTATACTTTTGAGGCATAAGCAATTAGGAAATAACACTTACTACCCAGGAACAAAAATTGTGTTACATAGTGTTATCAGAGAAAGGCTGTTATTTACAGAGAAAATGAGTCTCTACTAACCTAAGCCTAGTACAGATTTACATAAGACCTTTTTACAAATATCCCTTCAGCCAGACACAACCAATTTCATAATAATAATAATAATAATAATAATAATAATAATAATAAAAAGGAACAGAAAGCATTTTCTTAACGTATGCAAAGCTAAATGGATAAATATCTTGGGTATTATTGGCATTCTATTACAAAATAATTTCTAAAACAACTAAACTTCAAAGAGTGTACTGTGTACCTTGACTGGACACTACTTCTTAGCAAGCAAGCAGCTTCAAAGTTATTTTAATAGGGTTCATGTTTCCCTTACTATTCTATGGTGTTTGCAATCACTCTAAATGTGGTGGTTCTAGGTCTGTTGTTCCAATATTGCATTTCTTACAATTTTTCTCTACATCGCAACGCTGCTTCGAGCTTGTCTGAAGAATCCTAAGTGCCTGCACTGAACAGCCTTCCTCCTTCCATTCATGTGACAATGTGACCTTTCAACTCCTCACCTACCCCCTCTGTATATGTAGGTGGCGCTGGCAGGTCATATTGTCACATGAGTTGAATGAAATGAGGAAGGCCGCTCAGTCAAAGAAAAATGGTAGTTCAATTTTGGAGCAACAGAATGATTGCTAAAATTACGAAATATAAAAAATATGTAGAAATGTAAAAAATATATATAAATATATATTCTATTAAACTAGGTCATTGCTCTTTAAATATGTGTTTTTCTGGGAATACACCCTTTAAGCATTCTAGCTTATGAAAAATAAACAAATCATCAATCTTGTGCCCCATGCATTACACTGAACACACTGGAGAGGAGTGACTCCCCAAAAACAAAACTGTCCATGCACACAAAAACGCAGTTCATTCCACACTCCGAACCTGGTCGCTGTAGTCATCAGGGAACTGCCGCCGCACCTCAGGATCTGTAAATAATTGACAGATAATATTAATTGGCTTTGGATTAGTAAGCAAGTAGAGTATCACACATTAATATTTGATCAGAAGATGATACAGGGACCTTGGCAGGGGATCCGAAGGGGCAGCTGGGGCTTTTATGCTGATTAGACCAGGAAAGAACCTATTCAAGGCGATCCCGCTCCGCTTCTCCAGGAAGACTTCTCCTGTTAGCTTAACGCTGCTATCTAGCCTAACGCTGATATCTAGCCTAACCTCCTACTGGCAGCAAATTGCCTGCTGGATTTGCTGCCAGGAAAAAAAAATAAAAATAAAAAAATTATTAAAAATATCACACTTTCAGGCCTGCTTTGATTGTTATTTTATTAGCTCTTACGTTCAGGTGACCTACAGAGACAAGAATGATATATGTCCTAAACATGGAATACGCTGCAATCCTCTGATGTTTTCCGTGACCAGCTTCTAACAACGTGCCACATTGTTATCAGAACTTGACTTCTGAATAATAAGGGAAAGTGCTGCAGGGTTAATTTACCTTGTGGCAATCTTCCAAAAAAATTTCTAAGCAATTCCTGCAGGCTAATAAAAGCAGTGCCGATCCTCGCACGGCGTGCATGACAACAGTATTCAAGATTTAAGAGGAGAAGAGAGATGCTGCTGGAACAGAACATGACAACAGCGCCCCTCTCATCTAGCATACACTTTCATTTGTTTTGTCAAATTAGTTTTACCGTTACACATTGTACAAGTGTCTGCCAACGAAAGGGAAACAGAATGCCTTTACTCCAGGAAACACATTCAAATCCGATCACTGCCGTAAATGACAGATATAAAAGGGGAGTGCAAGATTTAAAGAGAATGTGCTTTGTTTTAAATACTGATCTAAAGAGTTCTGTCTTTTAAAAAAAGTCTGTCCTTTAAAGAGACACTTGGTATCTGAGTTTTCTGAACATGTAATTTCTTCTCTAAAGAGCTCTCAGAATCACATCTAACCACCACACTGTGGTATTTCTTATTGAACCCTGGTGTACAGTATGGGGGGCAGGCCATGATTCTGAGACGTGCTGACACCACAGGGGTGATATAAGCAATACCGCTTTCAAGAAGTCATCAGGATGTGATCATAATATAGAATTCAACTAAACAAGAAGAACAATTAGACAACGGCGATACTGTATACCCATAACAAGCCAGTTCCTCTGAAAACAGAAGTAGCAATGAAATGTTTAAGCACAAATTGATAAGCACTTTTCCAGATATATACAAAAAGGCAACTGTAAATGCTCTCAATAATGCTAAATAAGTTAATAACAAGTGTGCCAAACAGATGGACGACTGGACGGACAGACCATCTCAAATACATGCCCTTTGCAGGGGATCTCATCCCTAATAATGGACAGAAACATTCTTTATGCCCGAAATAGAAACCAAGCACATAAGAGTAGGGTTAAACTTTATCTTTTATAACAGACCTGTACAAAGAGTTCTGCTCTTACTCTTCTTAGTCTCTCATGAAAAAGCAGCTCATTAATAATGACTTGAGGGGGCCTCGCTGAACCTAGATATTTGACCCTCCCCTGCCCTTTAAACGCATTATTAATGAGTAGTTCTTCTCTTCAAGGCATCAAAGGCCAGCAGGAGTAAATGCCAAATAAGTAAATGCCATGCCTTGTTTTATTTTTTATTTTTTTCCAAAATCTTTGTAATATGAAAAACCTCATACATTTTTATAATCTTATTCAAGTATATATGTTTATGGATTCAAGGGTACACCTGCTAGCTATGTAATGGTTCACAGTAAATATGAGCTTGGTTATTCCTGCTCATCCCAGAGATGGGGAGATTATGGTAAAGGCAAACAACTTAAGTTCCAAAATCTTGAACTCAACAGTCCTAAGACTTTTTTTTTTTTTTTTTTTTTTTTTTCAAATCAGGTAATTATAGGTAGGGTATTTTTTTTTTTATTTTTTTTTTTCACTTTTTGTAAAAAGAACCGATTTCGCCAGTTCTTTCTGGACAGCACAAAATAGTTTTTAACTGTTGAACCATCCCAAGAGCTGAGCTCAAATCAAACAGCAGCACAGACTGGAGGGGTGCCTCACAAAACAATACAGTAAACTGGGCCCTGAACGAGGTGAAGTGAGGGGAAGTTTAAAGGCAAAGAAACACAGTATTTGAACTCTTTGTATCGTTTTACAAGTTCAAACCTCGAAACCCAAATTATGGGGTCATTCCATGGCAGTCATCAACAGTGTACAAAGGAGCAAAATGAACACAAATGACGACAAGAAAAAGACTTGTGTTGCCACTTTAATTAGGTTGTGTAGGGCTGCGCCAGAGACTTCAATCTGAGCTTAAATTATAATACAACAATAAAATTATAGTTACAATGTGCAACCATTAACCTTTCAAATATTTCTGCTGTTCAAAAAAAAAAAAATGTTATAGCCATCAAAGGGCCAAAACGATGAAACTCAGTTCAAGCATATTTGTATCTTTGCCGAGTTATTTTAATGGACTCTTTGCTGTGTAAAAACTTCCCCCAGGCTGCTGCTGCTGTCTCTGACTCCTGTTCAGTGCTGCTGTTCAGTTAAACAAGCACAGTTCAATGCAGCAGCAACTACAGGCAGCAGTGTGAGGATAATATGCATGCATGGTCTGCGTTTAAACCACTTTCCTTCACATACATGTAAACTACAACTCATTTCACCAAACTGACTACATCCCTGAATGAGCACCCACTAGAAACACATCTGCACAAGTACAGTTTTGAAAAGGGTATTTTTACTGGAATAGTAAAAGTACCACGCATGCTAAATTATTATTCAAGCAGAAACAGCAATAGATAATGATAAATAACATATGCGTTAGGATATTAAAAGAGGTAAGAAATGAACCTCAAAGTTGTCTTTATTTACTTTTGTTTTAATTGAGCAAACCGCATTTAAATTGAACAAAATATTTCCTTTTGCCAACATAAGGCATGCTGTTTTATTCTGTCTGGCTTGCATTTTTGCCTTATTAGTATGCTTCAGTTTCCCCTACCTCCCGTACTACAGTATAATGTCGCACTTGGCTTACTCAACAGGAATCTGCGTATGACAAGCCACATGGTTATGCTAGCTATGCATGTTCAGCCTGACTTCAGTGCTCCAAAACTACTGTTGTGTCTGGCACTGCGTTTTGTTAATAGCACAGTTTTATGATCAAGAAAACAGACATTCCTGTACCCTGCAATAAAGCTTCCTGTAGCTGAGCACTGTTGAGCAGTGTTTCTTATTAAAATGTAACAAGTATTTCAATAACATACATTCCTGCCACGGTAGTAAATTCAAAGTAGAGCCATCAGTACAAGGACACTGAAGCTGAGGACCATGACATATCTCAACAGTATTACACAATAGTATAAAATAAGCAATTCGTAATTACATGTTTAATCACAGTTTACATGGAAGCTCCAGAGAGGAGTCAGTGTTATCTGACTGTGAGGGAAACTAGCTTATGGTTCTGTGAATAGTCATTTTTTTATTACCCCTTCCCATGACAAATTGGTGGCGATTTACGGAGAACCCGGATTATTCAGTTTCCTATGAGGGGTGTTGAACCCGGATTATTCAGATTCCTAGGAGGGGTGTTGAACCCGGATTATTCAGTTTCCTATGAGGGGTGTTGAACCCGGATTATTCAGATTCCTAGGAGGGGTGTTGAACCCGGATTATTCAGATTCCTAGGAGGGGTGTTGAACCCGGATTATTCAGATTCATAGGAGGGGTGTTGAACCCGGATTATTCAGATTCCTAGGAGGGGTGTTGAACCTGGATTATTCAGATTCCTATGAGGGGTGTTGAACCCGGACTATTCAGATTCCTATGAGGGGTGCTGAACCCGGATTATTCAGATTCCTATGAGGGGTCAACAAGACTAAATAACATTGCTGTGCTTCATATTCACAGAGAGGCAGAAGCAGTTATACATGGCTTCATTAGCAGAAGTGCCATCAGAAGGAACACTTTCACCATGACACAAGCATGAAGGTAAGAGATTTGACTTTTAAACTGTTAGATATGGGGGATAGAGGGTTGGGGGGTGCACCAAGCACTCTCAATCATTTGGAAAATTTGGTGCCGATGAAAGTAGGGCTATTATAATAATAGAGCTTGAGCTAAAGAATGTCTATACCAAGTGCCATTACAATTGGATCAATTCGTTTTCATGACAGTCAAAAGAACAATAATCCAGTCTGAGTTCTTAGTAAACTGGTTGCACACATTGTACGACCACTGGCAATACTACTACTACTGTAGGTAAAACTTTATTTTTAAAGGTAATTTGGATAATTTAGCATTATCCAACCTAAACACAATGAAGTGATTTTGTGGTACTGTGTAATAAATATCTACAGTTCAAACAGGAAAAAAAGAAAAAGCATTGTCTTTAAAAGCCACTCTGTCTCTCCAGTGCCAGAAGTATCTTACTGTATAGCTCTGTGTTATAAAAAATTCATCAACTGCTAAACTGAGAGCTCCAAGTTGCTGAAAAAGGTCCTTTAGTTGAAAGGTACTGTGTATAAATGTGCTTTGTGTGCAGTTCCTCTAAAGTAATGGAAGACTTTTCTTACAAACAGCATCAGCATGGAGCATGTACAGAACCGGCACCCCACAGCTCAGCAAACCGGCTTTACATTTTGTTCCTGGCAGCCGTCCATGTGCGTGTCTCTCTCTATTATTATTTTTGTTTTACATTGCGTCAGCTTTATTTCATTGACTTTTAAAGGTCTGGGGACATTTTATAAAAATGCTCTGTATCTTTATTTGGAAAATAAGGTACATTGGGAAACTATGATTCATTCAAAAATGCACAGACCCTCCCCAGTTCTATTGGCTCTGATTCAAGAGAAGATTACAATTGCAATGCTGAGGAGAAAGCAGGCAAACCAAATCTTGTAAAAGTTAAAAATACCTGGGTACAAGGCCTAGACTGTATCCTGTGTATACAGTCTTACAGTGACGGCAATCCTGACTTAGCAGATAACAAGTTCATATGAAGACTGAAAGAGTTACAACTGAGGCAAAGATGCTTTGTTACTGTTATCAGCTTTAATTGATTACTACATTAGCCAGCCTGTACCATAAACAGCTATCCTTTTTCTATTAGTACCACAGTGATGAAAGAATTACTTAAACAGTATACTTACCGGTTTCTGAAGAAATCTTGTACATTTATTAAGCCATCCTGAGAGTCATCCATAGACTTATTCACAACAATCACAAACACAGTATAGTTTTCCATAGAAGATTAATAGACTGTTTTATTGTAATGAAGGAAACACCTTCGAAGGTTGCATTTGTTGTTGGTTTTTATTGCTTTTCTAAGTAGCAATGACATATAAGTGTTGTGCGCAGAGATATTTATTTTGCAGGCAGATTTTCTGTCTTTGTTCTATTAGCTCAGACAGGTTTGAACACCGGTTTGACAGATGGATGGCAGTATGTAGACTCCATGTGCTGTCTTGGTTCCCCGCCAGGTTTCACAAACAGCTGACTCCTCCGTGTTGTGGTAGAATATGCTGGATATGATTGCTTCTGATCTACAGGACTATAGTTGATTTGGATGTAACAGTCGATAATACTCATGTGCCAGCTTATGGGGCACTTGTTGCCTGTTTTACCCTACATACACAGCTTGCTTACTAGACTGGTGAGTTTCCCTAATCTTTAAATACTTGTGATTGTTTTGTTTTTTATGTCATACGATTTTTATAAAAGTTGGGTTTTATTTTAATGGTCTAAACAGTGATGGATCTACCTACCTCCATTACTTTGCTCTTAATGTAGTATCAATTAATTTATTAGCATTCCTCTGTGCAATAAAAAAGTCAGATTGATATATTTTACTATGGCAATACTAAGGCACAGTTCAGATAAAATAGACTCCACATGCCTGTGTTTTTTTTTTTTAAACTAGCAAACCATACTTGTCAACACATGAACACATGGTCTATGTTAGACCATTGTTACATAATAAAAAGATTCTGCTACCAATACAAGTGGAGAACGCCAGCTCCAGCCTATGCTGCAAACCGGCAGCATAAAAACCAACTAGCAGAGCTTTGAAATTAGCCGTAAACCACTTAATCTCATTTCTCAATTCCATAGAGTTTAAACCAAACCTTTTTTTTTTTTTTTTTTTATAAAGGCCCCTCTCGGCAGGCTAGCCTAGATGTTAATCCGTGCTGTAACCCGATTCGATTTTCCAGATGACAGGGTGGGAATATGCCACTAAGAAGCACATCAACAGCCACATACTGCTCTTTTACACATCCCCGCTCATTTACAGTCTGCACACTTTGGTGCATTCCAAGACACAGCCACTGAAGAGACCTGAATAAACGGTCAGCGCACCTATATCAAATCTGCTGCCACAGAATGCAAAATACAGAATAAGTGACCATTTCACGAAACCCCATTTGTCCGCCAAACAGCCCCTACCAACACTTCAGAGTAAAACTATGGCAAGCCAAATGATCCTTTAGAGACATCAAATTCATTTATATCTCTAAATATTTTAAGAAATCTCTAAATCATTTCCAGATATCTAAACTACTTTGCAGATATCTTTAAGTTTTAAATGAGATATTGAAAACGCATTTTCAGACATCTTTAAATCGTTTAAAGATATCTCAAAATGTTTCAGATAGCTTTAAATTATTTTCAAATACTTGAAATTCAGTTTAGGATATCTTGAAATTACTTCTTATCTATCTATTTTCTATAAATAATTTCCTGTTGATTTAGAGGTATCTCTAAATGGGCAGGAAATCCATTCAAAACAGCATTTTCACAGGAAGTCATTTTGAGATATGTTGCAATGACTTCCTGTTCATTTAGAGATATCTTTAAATAATTTTGAGATATCTCTGAATGACAGTTTGTCATATCCATCCATCCATTCATTATTATTAATCGCTTACTCCTTTACAGGGTCGTGGTGAGCCAGAGCCTAACCCGGCAGATGCAGGGTACAAGGCAGGACTACACCCTGGACAGGATGCCAGTCCATCGCTGGGCACCACACACACACACACACACAAACACTCACACAGAGGGCAATTTAGAATGCCCAATTAACCTGAACAGCATGTCTTTGGACTGTGGGAGGAAACCAGAGTACCTGGAGAAAACCTAAGCAGACATGGGGAGAACATGCAGTTTGTCATATAGTGCTAGAAAAACATTATTTAAAGACATGTGAAAATGAATTGTAGACCTCCATATCATTTTTAGATCTCAAAATGAAATTAAGGTACCTTAAATGGTTCATTTACAGATCTCAAATTCATTTTATGATCTCAAATTCATTTAAAAGATATCTCCCGAAATCACTTGCGTCTGTATCGACTTAAAATGTAAAACATTGTTTCCAGAAGCTTGGGACATGTGAAGCATAATTTCGGCATATCCTCTACATTTCTAAATGTTGTTGTTATAAATGCAAGCCCCAAGCTGTTTAATTTAGCTTTAAAATGTTTAAGAGGGGTCTCAATTGTGAATTTTACTCAACTTCCACTTTCCACTTTCCAATTCCACATTCCACTTACAAATTAGTGACTATTTTTAAAACTGAGCTTTTCTGTTAAACGTTTATAAATAAAAGAAACAAAAGAAACTTGTGGAGATGAAGAAAAACACAGAAAGTAAAACACAATTTCATAATGTCTTTTATTCACAAATACGATATTCTACTTCAAGGGCTTCATATCATAATGTTAACGATGGTCTTCTTGCAAATTAAACGGTTCAAATTACAAAAGTACATGTTTTAAAACGAGCATTCCAAATCCCACCAACAATCTTTCATTTTTCAATCACTGCCTTTGAGAACTTCAGTTAGTCACCTGGTTTTGAAATATCATTCACAGATCTCTGGAAGCTCAATTTTAACAATGTCAGAATTAGCTACTGATCTTGGCACTTATTTAAATGAAGATCCTTTTAGAAATGCTTCTTAATAACCCTCACTGAGACTCCTATTACAATGCAGCGGTTTGGATAATCATATCTGAGAAATCCAGGTTGTTGTCTGGATTGCAATCATTAGGAGGGAAGTCTGTGATGAAATTATACAAGTTAACTAAATCAAATATAAATCACCTCTTCCTGAACAAAACTTGATGACAAAGCTTTAGCTAAAGCTAACCTGTCTATTTCAATATAAAAGTAGTTTCACATGTAATTGAGTATTTCCATGCTAAATGTTTGAGTAAATTGACAAGTTGCAGGATGGTTTATTTGAAATTAAATATTAAAATTAGATACAACACTCACTTGAGCTATAGTGTAGATAACTGCTGAAGAAATGTTATCTGGACATGGAGTTTACCCTCTCATACATGATCCAAACATAACATGGCAAAACACAATGACTTACAGGGTGTTTATAAACAATACTGTCACATGTCTAATTCAACTGATTATTCTAATCTAGAAAACTTAGATATTATGGTAAGTGTGTTTTTCCACTGTAGCAAGCAATTCTATATTCTAGATTGTTTTTTTTTGTTTTGTTTTTGTTTTTTTAAATGCGCTACGTTCATATCAGTATCTGCCCGCACTGTTACGAATATGAAAGTTATTATTCAGCTCTTTAGGAAGGAATAATACTCAAAGGCTGCTTTTTTGGGTACCAACTTATACCTGTACTTTTTATTAAAACGTTTTTTTGGGGGAAACGGGACTCTGTTAATCACTAATGAAGGTTTTTAATCTTGCATCCTGAAGTCTGTCCAATTATTTCTATGTTTGCAACAACCAAGCAGTCGGTTGTAGTAAATCCAAAACAGTGTCATTAATTATTCATTATCCCGGACTTTGACCCATGCCCTTTGACTTCTGACTGAAGAGAGTTGTCATTTTGCGTTAAGTAAGTGAGAGGCTCAGTAAAATAATCAAGTTAACGACTTGCTCATCTCCTCTCCTGCTGAGCCGCTCGGAGCGCTCCTGAGCATTTCTCATCAGTGATCAGAGGGAGCGAACGGAATGGCCACCTGCAGGAAACAGGTGGAGATGACAGGCAGGACTGACAAATACGTTTGTCAAGAACGATGAACTGGTTTCGACTTATGAAGTTATGGGTTAATTGGCTAAATAAGATGGTAAAAATGGTTGAGCTGTTTTACGGTTATTAATGTATTACTATTGGGTTTGTATTATTCATAATTTTCATTATTAATGTCGGTATTAAACACAGCCAGATATGAGGTTCAGTCCAAACACAGCGCCGAACTCGGTGAGGTACAGCAGGGGACAGTAACTTCACACAGGGCCATTTCATCTACCATCACCTCAGAAACACAGACAAGCAAAGAATTATTATTCTCCATTTTTAAATGTCAATCAGCGCTCAGTGTGCTTTCTGAGCGTTCTCACTCTGAGCAGCTCACTTACTTAACATGCCCAGTATTTGTCAGTCCTGCCTGTCATCTCCACTTGTTTCCTGCAGGTGGCCATTCCGTTCGCTCACTGCGATCACTGATGAGAAATGCTCAGGAGCGCTCCGAGCGGCTCAGGAGGAGAGGAGCTGAGCAAGTCGTTAACTTGATTATTTTACTGAGCCGCTCACTTACTTAACGCACCCAGTCTTAACACTTGGAGTGAGAAAATTGTGTGCAAGCAACAAAACACTTTTGATTACAGCATCATAACGAATACCTTGGACTCCCATTTTTGACTGCTTTTCATAATAAAATGTCAATAAATAATTAAAATTAAAAAATGTCATGCATAAAATTAACACAATTGTAATTTTTTGGGCTCTTTTCATGCCTTGTGTCCGTCCTCATTTGCAGCGTTCCCATGCATGGAGTATGAACTTCAAGTGCATGCAACACTTGTGCAACATGAAAAATGGTCTTCCCTTTAATAATACTATGCCACTGAGACTCGTGATCTTCCCTTTAATAATTCCATGTCATTGAGACTCTAGAGCACATGATAAGAGGGGGATGCACATCCCACCATGAACTTATTTTTCAAACTTTATACATGTGTACCCGGTTAGTGTGGAAATGCACAGTTTTAGCTGCTTTTTTTATATTCCCCCTACTCTTTAATGGTGTTTGCAATCAAAGTGATGCTGTTGCTCCAATACTGAGTTACATCATTTTCACAGCCAGCCTTTACCTACCTTTAAACTTGCTTTGAGCTTTTCTGGAGAATCTGAAGTGCTGGTAAGTGAAAAAACTTTCTTGTTCCATTCTAGTCATGTGACAAAGAGACTTTTTAATCCTGCCAGCCAAACATTCTTTACTTTTATAACAAACTATGAGAAAACCTCCACGGCATTCAACAGTATCCTCGGAAAGGTAAAAATAAAAATAAATAAATCATGCTATAATGAGGCCTAGAGCTTTATACAGCATATTGTAGTTGAAACTCTTGCTGAATAGAGCTAAAGGCAATGTTTTTCTTTCAAAGTATTTGTTTTTCTCTGTGTTCAAAAAGACATTACAAGCTTGTAAAACGTAATAAGCTTAAAATACTCTTAGTGCTGCTGTCTTGCTGTGTCATGCTATCAGTAACTAATATGTAACCAAGTGTGTTTCTTTACATTGGTTTAATTTGCTATACAGGTCAAAGTACTTCTAAATGAGTCTGGGGGAAGTGATCTTCGATTTACATTTCCTTTATGTTTTTGCATTGGGAATTCTACCGTAGTGCTGTAACTTGTGAGTAACTGCTTTTCAGTTGTTTGTAATTTGCATGCAGGGATTGGACACAACATAGGTATCTTTTTAGAAAAATCTGCTATATAGACAGTTAGGTCATGACAACTCTGTAAGGCGTTTAATTTGGAGGGATGTGATATGACGTGTCTTGTCTCCCTACAGCTGAAGCAATCATGGCGATCTAAACAAACTGGGCTGTCAGAAAACCCTTCCTTTGTTCCTTCCTTCACATCCATTCTCATGCAGAATGCAGGAAACAAATACCAAGGGTTGTTATATTTTCATGAGAAACTGAACACAAGCGAGTGAGAAAGACTAAAGCTTTTCAATAAGTAAACAAAAAAATAAAGACGACAGCAGGATGGGTATTGGGGATTGAGGAGGGTGGGATTTCTAATATTCCATTGCTGCTGAAAAAAGTTCCCAGCTTGTAATCCTATTGTTCACATGGGGGGGAGGGGGGGGGGACGACTGCTGTAGCTATGTTTGTAGAGAAGGAAGCCTCCCCCCCTAGTGCTGGCTTCATGCGAGCCTGCTTCCTGACAGAACACCAAAAGATTCTCAGACTAGGAAAGGGGTACAGTGTGCCATTGGGTCGTTCGTTATCTCTTTATTAAGGGTTCTTGTTTCAATCTGTTTACTTTAAACTCATTTCATGGTTTAACCCTTTAAGGACCGTGATCGTGTGATCATAGCAAAGTGTCTTTCTGGGCCTGTGATCAGGTAAATGCAATAAAAAACGTTCCCTAGTGTTCTTTTTCTAGGAAGAGAGTTAAATACAGCCTACTGAAAAAAGCTTGGTCCTTAAAGGCCTAAAAAATGAAAAAACACATACTGACAAAAAAATAGCAACGTAGCCAATTGTTGAAACGATGCAAGCATTTTGAATTGGGCTTGGTTTTGAGCTTGGTTTGTTTGGCAGTTCAAAACTGAGTATGCATGCGCCAATAAAAGTCAGTCCCCTTCTCATTGTAACTAAACTGACCCGTCACACTTCAAACACGCAATCAAAAATATAAGGGAAACCCTAAAAGAAACTAACATACACAAGTTTCAATTAGTGTACACTGGCGAATGTGCTAGCCGAAACGTTTGTCTACCTTGGCCTAACAGATTCCGACTTAGGGTATACAATGTAGTTTACATCTTGAAATGTAGCAAAGTGCACCCTGTAAGAAAGCAATAAACAAGCTGCAAGGAATTTTCTTTACGTTTATATTTTTGCAAAGGACTGCTAGGTAAATATACAGGACTGCAGGGCACTTACATGGCTTAAAGTAAATGATTCTGCACTATAAAGATCTGGGAAATGAAAAGCAACACACAAAACTTATAAGGGATCCATATTATGAATTGACCTTACTTTAGATTTATTTTACTAAGATATGCCATCTCACCATTAAAAGAAGTCTGACGATATTTTGTGCCTGTACTGTTACTTTCCAGGACCAATTACTGCAGAAGTAAGCCAGGTAAGGAGCTTGTCTTTCAGTAAGTCGATGAGGTGTGAAGAAGCACTTAAGATTACTTCCTTGATTTAAATACAGCAAGGTATTTTATTTCTGAACAGCCTTTCTCTATCAAGGCACAGATGCTTAAATGACTGTTTGTTTGTTTAGTTTTGTGTGGTGGGGTTAAGACCCTGTTAACAGGTGGTCTGTGAAAGACAGTGTGAAATCGTATACAAAGAATGATCTTGGCCTGGCCTAGCCAGCACTGTATCCTTCCACACTGAAGCCCTTAAGGAATGCAAACTACAGGGGCTCTGACGTTAGTCAAGAGCAGAGATGCAGAAGGCTCAATGTCAAGCCACTGTTATTTAGATAATCATTCAAGTTGGGCTTTCATTTAAAATGGATCAGAAAATGATTCTGAAATTCCAAAACAAATGCCTGCAAATTACAAAACTGTAAATCAGCTTGAACAAATGATTACTGAGTGACTTAATCACCAACATTACTGATGCAAACGTATTATATTTGAAAAAGAATGGAAATACTATATAGTTAAAAAATGTTCAAAACTTTTTTGGATAAATAATTAGTTTCATATCTTGAGTATCGCCTAGTATTACCAGTAGTTGTTTTGCAAAATAGTTGTTTGAAAAAATGCCACCACATGCCAGAAAAAAAAAATTTATATTCTATATATAAAAATAATAATATAAAATGGATATATATATATATATATATATATATATATATATATATATATATATATATATATATATATATATACTATATATGTGTACAATGCGTGTGTGTGTGTGTGTGTGTGTGTGTGTGTGTGTGAATACTTCAACATCCAAAACATTGCAGCTGATGCCTTTCAAATACTCTTCCACGAAAAATGTTAAGCAGGTAGGTCATATATTTCAAAAGTTCCCTAACAATCCAATTAATATATACATATTTTAACATCCATTTAACCGCTGTCAGCTACTTTTGTACATGTCCAACTACTAGAACTTACAGAAATATCTGAAGTTAACTTTAATTTCTTACCTGTACTGTATTACTGTGATAACAACTACGTGTTTTCTTTGTATTGTCATCTCAAAACATGTTAAGTACACAAAGCCAAATAAGTAAATAAACAGATTAGCTATGTGTTATCATTTAACGCGGTAAAAAACACAATCAGAACGATTAAACAAACATCCATTTTTTATTATTAAATTGCTCTGGTATTATGACCTGTTTCAGTTTTGTACTCCTAAAAAGCCTTTACAGGAGCATTGTCTCACCAGTCTATCACTCTACCACCAAGTAATAAAGTTGAATAGTCGTACGGCTTTATGTTATGTAGGTATTCACGTCAATCCAGGCCACTGTCAGTTTACAAAAACTGCCTTATTTTGAAAACTCAATGTTGACAGGTACGTGAACCCACTTTCACAGTCACCTATGCCCTAAGTCACGTGAACGAGACCTAAATGACTTCTTTAACATCAACATTAGTTACCCAGACAACCAAGAAGCCGCTGGGAGGTGGGAAAGGAAATCAAATACGAATAAAAACTCTGACTCTTATTAATGCTGCTTAATTTGGGTGAGAAGAAACCAAGCTTGTCATTTAGCAGTCTTTAATACACATTAATCAGAATCAACAAAAACTTGTGATCACAACAACTCAAAGTAAACTATACATGAGCAGCTAATATGAAGTGTTGTAGTAGCTAATCCATCACATGTACCCAGTGGTTCTCAACAGGGGGGGGGGGGGGCTGAGAAGCAAAAATACAACACTGAAACACATTTTTATTGATGATGTTAGCTTTTGTAAAAATCTCACATTAAAATCAGTAAAAACTGAAAATAATCATTCCGAAATATAACCATATACAGCAATACATCTTTGGCAGTGCATTTTATTGCTGCGTGAGCAGATGTTCTAACTGCGCTATTACTTTTAAAAGAGGACAAATATAATCTAACAGGGTGTTCCAGCTCTATATCTCATTTAAAAGACTGTTATATAATAATAATATTATCATTATTAACCTTTTTATCCACCAAGCAGGAAGTTCCACTGTGGGGCACCACCACACAGTAAAGGACTGCAGAGTATTCATATCAAATGCCTAGCTTTGAAAGACCAAAACAAAAGGGAAACAGGCAATGTGAACAGAATCTCTCCTCACCCCTCTGAGCACATCTCAGTCCTGACCTGAACACGCTCCAATATGCGTGATAATATGAGTCAAAAGCACTCCCAACTACAGTTTCAGAAATGAAAACTGAGATGCAAAGTCCAGTCTCATCGAGATTCTTATTTATTAATTTATTTTTTTTACAAAAAGCACACATGCTACAGAAGGGCTTTTTTTTTCCCCCCCAAAGTGTTTCCTTTAGTTCTCAATGTTCCGGGAGGAAATGAATTGTGATTGTGTTCTAGAGGGCTTCTTTAGCTGGGATGATGTTTGCCTCCTCTCTGATCCTCTCGTGGCTCTCTTTAGTTTCCCTCCCCTATGCTGTGGTTGCCTGGCAACAAGCCACTGGGAATAGCAGCAGCTGGCAAGGCACTTCCTTGACCCGAGAATGTGGCGAGGAGCAGGGTACCAGCATTTCACGCTGCCTTGCGAGTGTGACGATATCCAAGCTTCAGAAGAGAAAGGGAAACTAGCAGGGGACGTTGGTAATGTAAAGCAAGTTAATAATTTCATTCTGGCGTACGAATGAACTTGGAGCTAAGACATGAATCTGAGAACCAAGCAGAGGTTCCAGGATGTGATGGTACAAAGAGAATTAGAACAACTAGAATACATTACAAGATTACTTCTAGATACGTAACAGTGTTCTTTAAGGTATTTGACTGTATTGATTGAATTGAACAGCTCCATAGAAGAGTTCATAAAGCATTTGTTTTGATTGAATCCTGCCATAGTAAAAAGGATGGCCTCTCCAGGCCAACTTGTTAAATACTCCACGCATCACGGTCTCAACATAGAATAAAGAATAAATTCTGTTATTAGAAGATAGGTCTCATTTCGGTTTGCTGCCATAAAGATTATACATTTTTAGTTCCAAACTCTAAAATTAAGAGTTAAAATTTATGATCTAACATGTATTTTTCATTCTCAAGCAAGTGAATACAATTTTAAAAAGTTACTGTCGAGAAATCATGTTAACAAGAGACTCAGTCAAGAACGCAATATTCTCCTAATAACACAGAAAACAGTGATGCATCACAGAAAGACAAAGCATATCATTTTATTATTACTGCATGAGACTTATAAATATGCCTGACCTTTATTGTACAATATTTCACTTTTCAAATGTACAAAAAACACAACAAAATACATACAGTACACCAAAGAAACTAGCATGTCATAAATAATTGCAACAGTAGTCTGCAGCACATAGATCTTTCACCATAAATAGCACCACTGCTACAAGACATCAGGTACCCGCAACCACACCAATTAGTGTCATGTTGATCTTGCATAAAGGTTATCTGGAACCTCAAGATGCTTTTACCGATCCTGGTTCCTACCTCACAGACTAGCACTAGCCAGAGACGATTAGAAACAATCTCAGTGAAAAGCAGCCGTACCCTGTGATTTACACCAATGAACACAGCAAGTTTCCAGCTTGACGTGTATTTGGAAACGTTCCAGCAAGTCCCGTTCGGCATGTCCAGTCCCAGCTTATGTCAGGAGTGACTGCTTATCTTGACCGCTGGGAGCTTGGTCACCTGTGTGCTGCTTTCCCCATTTCTACCAAATCATGGCTGGCCTGACAATTGTATTTACCGTCAAGACAGGATATAACAACTTTTACTACAAATGCTACAACAACCTTGCTTCAAAGTATTTGAACGTGTCTCATTTACAGTGACTTATGTTTTAAAGTACACAGTGCTAACAAAACAATCCCAGTAAAACTTACCCAATACATTGCTATAATTTAATTGGTCTCGCATGTTCCTGTATGAAAAAAAACACACACACACACACACACACACATTACTTAATTACTTTAAAAATGAATTATTTCTTTGAAGCTGCAGGAGAAGAATATTTATTGAACGCTCATTAACAGATTCTTCAAAGCTGACTTCCGGTCAACTTTCTAAAGCTGCCATTGAAAACATATCAGTCACAGGAAAAAGCAGTAATTGGTGAAGGGAGTTTGAGGTCTTTTAAAGAAATAAAATGGCAAATATATTTTTCAGCAGAAAAAAAAAATTGAAAAAAAATGCGTTCAGGAAGAGTCATTGTCTTAAAAAAAAAAAAAAAAAAAACACACACACACAATTGTTTTACCTGTAAGGATCCCACCAGAGTTTACTATGATAGTCTTGAGGGTGGGTTCGTATGCTAGACGCTGTACGCATCAAATGGAAATGACAGTTTGAAAAAATGTCGCACTTTTGTCACGTTTGTGTAGTATTGAGACTCGAGTGTGATTGTAACGCCCATAATTAATGTAACATTAGTTAATAATCTGTCCCAAATTGCAACAAAAACTCTGCTAAGCATTTTTTAAATGTTATATTTATCAAATTAAAAACCTGCCATCAACAATACATGTCTTTAAAATGCCATAAACGCAAACTACAAAAATAAATATTATATTGTACTTGGAAACCCACCCCAAAGTTGTATTGCTCATAAAAAAACAGCATCAGTGTTTTTTGTTGGAAAAGAAAAAACACACAACAGTGAACCAAGTAGCTATTTCTCGAAATACATTCATTGAATTTCTTGGTATACTGATAAATTTAGCAAACCATAGCACAAATACAAAATGAGATCAGGGCGATGAAAAAGTAAACCACCATGACCTAAATCCACAAAAAATATGAACTTGAGATACAAACGGCGTGCCGGACTGACCTGACCATAATGTATTGCATAAAGCAGTTTTAAGATGGACTGTAAACACAATATGCTACAGCGCCAGCGTTCCCTCTAAGCTTTCAGATACTGAGAAACTTGCAGTTTTCACTGAGAAAGTGTAAATTATCAGCAAGATAAAAAGCACGAGACGGAGAGGCACAGAACCCAATGAAATGACATGTCAGGCTGGATTTTACAAAGTCGTCTCTTGAAGCATACTAAACTTTATCAGCTGATCTTTCAGCATGACGACCAAATCCCAAAACTCCTCCGAATTTCCTCTTGTCACTTTAAATGAAAACTTCAATCAAAGAGGCTTTGTGACAATATGTTGGCTTTTATTTAAAACAGCAGCCAGAGACCTTGGGTGTATATTCCTACAAGCGGAAACTTACAAGCAATGCTCTTCGGAGAATATCATCTTACTGAGTGTTGAACATATGCCACAGACTTATGTGCTGAAGGATCTAAAAGGTGGATACAAGCTCCGAAAGTGTAAAACATTTTATTCTACAGACACGGTTGATATTTTCACCAGTGGGGCCTCAACTCCTCTTTTACCACTCCAGTAAGAATGCAATGCGTCAGCAGCAGCTCTAGCGGGAAAAAAAAAAGCTTTTCTGTAGTTAACCCTTATAATTCCCCAACACAAATATTTTAGCTTCAGTGCTCCCTTTAAAACCATATTCAGGTGGCACTGCAGGTGAGTTCACTAGCACACCAATGCTAAGCCTGGGTTCAAATCTGGCTCAAGTTATGTTCATGAAGCCACTCAGTCAATGAAAACGCCAGATTTCAGAACTTTGCATTTGAAAGTTTCATTTTGTATTGCTGGTAATAAAACAGCTGTGCACTAGATGGTGCTTGTCTATATGTCTATGGTAGGCAACTATAACTGAAAAGCAGCTCCTGAACACAGTCAAAACACCTCGATTTGTTTGTTGGTTTCCCAGTACTGTAAGAGCTTCCCAGAGACGGGGGTGTTTTCAAGGTCAGAGGCGCAGTGGGCAGCCTGGTTTGAAGACTCCTTCCCCTGCTCTATCTCTAGTCCTCTATCCTCACTAGAAACTCCACAAGAGCCGCTCCCCGTGAAATCAAAAACACTGCTCTTCTCTTGGCATGTAGCTGTTTCTCTTTCCCCTGGTTTTATTGCACTTTTACAGCACGCTGTGGCTGTCAGGAGCATGCCCCACAGAGCATCGAGGCCTCACAGCTGGGGTTCTGCTTCGATGGATAGAAGGATGAATGGACAGCTAATTAGAAAATTAATTAATGCATTTGCTAAAATATACAGGTAGATTTTTATTTAGCGTTCTAGTTGCAGCACCAGCCGCTGCTATGAATCAAACTAGGGATGTTAGATTAAATTTCATTTCCTAAACTTTAGAATTAAAAACATGTTTAAACATATTGGGAATTTGTATAAAGCTGTTATTTTATGACCCACTGCAATATTAATGTGAAAGACTGCATGCGTACAGCATAACATTCATGTGTATTTGTACAGACTTACAGTTTACACAGCATATTGTATAAACTCAGAGCTGACCTGCATATCTTTAACAATAGTTGCTAGTTTAACTACAGTAATTTGTTGCACATCCACCAGTCACATATCTGCCCTAACTGTTTATATGTCAAGACAAACACTTCAGCAACGTTAGTTTATTACTGAACAGAGAGTTCAGAGATTGCAGATCCTACCAAAGTTTTCGTACACTGTGTTGTATTTGTGTTCCCTGCGCTACCATTGCTGGTAGTGTCACGTGAGCTGTTCAGTGTGTTGATATTTAAATAAATCCTGTTCGTCTGCAGGGCATATCAACTTGAACCTCCGTCTCGATCTCCTGCCTGTCACTCGGCAGAGAATGCACGCACCCACACGGCAGACAGCTACCCTGTCACCAGCATTAATACCCTGTACCTTTCTAAACAAGGGATTTAGGGGAGCTCCCAAATAAAAGCTGAATCTCAAAACAATAATCGTGTGAATATAGTAATTGCTACAGCTGTGTATAATGGTATTTAAAACAGGATTCATTCATCTGCCTTTTTACATATCTGCCCTTACTCTGGTCACACCGCAGTCTGATATGTGACAGATTAGCTGGGAAGGTGTGGATTCAAAACAGTGCTTTATCACCTGCTTTACTTTCCTGTACTATTACAGAAATGCCCAAAAAGCGTTTAACATTCTACAAACCTGTTTCTTAAAACACGTGTCTTCTTCGAATGTCATAGTCCTAGGAATCCCTCACTTGCTGCATGTGTCATTTTTAAAGCATCATTTATATCTACATTGTCCTAATATTTAATTTTCTACGTGTCTAATATCATACCAAGTGTGCTCGCCATCATACTCTATAGTTGGTTCTGCTTATTATTATTTACCAGGCTTACTAACTACTCCAGTAAAAAATGCTTTTTGTAACCACTTGCATAAGCTGAAAGGATTGCTCGAATAGTTTATAAAGAGCTGTAAACAATGAACTAACTAGAAATAGCAACAGAGAATGATAGAGAACACACAGTATATGAAATTAAACTGCTAAGAAAGATCACTGCAATGTGAAACTTATTTTTCACCCTTGTTAAAATGCATTTCTGTTTGATGGTAAGACTTTATCAACTGTTTTTGTGCTACTGAATTAAAACAATCGATATGGTATTGCTGTTATTCTTCAGTGTTACTGTAATACAGCAGGCATAGAACATGTACACTGTACTATCTAAATTGGACTGCAGTACTAAGCAGATATTACCTTTGTTTCCATACTGTTCAATGGAATCAAGCTTCTGTCACTGGTATTGTAGCTTAACATTTGAAACGGCTCTGTTGTTCCAGACCAGCTCAAAGCCAGGGGAAGAGATTTGGAGAAAAATGGTAAGAACTCAATATGGAAGCAAGCAAACCCATCACTACTCGATGACTGAAGCAAACACCATGAAACAAAAAAAATTGGTCTCACGTTACGTAGTTTCGAATATCGAGGAGATACCTTGACTTAGATTTTCATACCATCAAAAACGTAGCCTTATCAAAAACAAGAAGTTCACAAGATACAGCTAAAAAGGCAATGGAATGTGACATGTGCAGGTGCCGCCACTATATCCTCATTGTCAGGAATATTTATTCATTGCCGCAGGGGATAAAAAGCCTACATGCATGTTATCCAATTATCCAGTAATTCTGTAGACTGACACTACAGGCACATATGATTGATACAGACTGACCCATCATTCTCCCAATTTTTGCCCTTATGCAACCTGCCCTGTTTGATTGTCTGTGTAAAAGCTGACAAACTTGTTCTGTTGACAGCTAGGTGATAAGGATCATTGACAGTCTACAAGCAACTGGGAAGAAGCACTCGAAAGCTCTTAACAGCTGTCCTACAACAGGCATGACAATGAAAATACTTTTTGGCTTCTGTCTCACAGGCAGGATGCAAATGCCAGGTCCCTGAAGAAAACTGAGTGCTTGTATTGGAGAATGAACCCAGTGCGACCCCCTTCATCACACTCTGCAGAGCTCCTAGTCTAAACTGGCTCCATACGACAGGCTAGCGACCCCCTTCATCACACTCTACATGGCTCAGAGTCAACTCCACATGACAGGCTAGCAACCTCCGTTATCACACTCTACACGGCTCTGAGAGTCAACTCCGTAGGCCTGGCTAGCGACCCCCATCATCATACCAGTTTAAGCAGGATACAAAAGCCGGAAAAAAAGAATGTAAAATGCAAAAATGATAAAAAATAAAACAACTGAAGGTAAAATCATTTAGCATATAAAAAAGGGAAATGACGTAGGGCCCTTCTACAGGAAAACATTCCTGTGAAAATAACCAAATCAGTGAAATATATATTAACAGTGAAACATCCCTAGGGCACTGAAGTTGGTCTGTAGCAAGCTTCTAAAACAATGTGCATCCACGACAAGTGCTATTTGTTTGTGATAAAGTTCCCTTCTCTAAGAAGCTGGAGTGGAGATGAAACAGGTTCTTCGGCTCCAATCTGATGTAATATTGTCTTCTCACAGAACCTGGTGAAGACAAAGAGCTCCTGGCACCCACAGGGAAGACCTTGGCTGTCTGTCAATGAGACAAATAGAACAAGGTTTCGGACTTCTCTGATAAAAGCATTAAGTTATTGGAGCCCACAGCGCTGAACTGGCAACTTTTGCTACTTCAGGTCATAGCGCCCTGTTGTGTTTACATTTGCATTACTGGCTTATCAAAAAGCTCATCCTCTGTTTTGTAGTTCACATGAACTCTCACTGCTGTGATGATAAAGCAACTGCTTTAACTGAAGTCCCACACACCAGGCATGTAAGGGTGTCAGAATAAGGAGTGTGCCACAGTGCCCAAAGATACCTCATTATTCAACAGAGCTTAAAAAAGTCCAAATATAAGTGCTACACACAGAGAATTGCTATTTCTTTTAAAACGCTAAAGTACATTTTTGTATAATAAACTGTAGTCCAAATTGTTGATTTAATTAGAATTTCATATTCTATTATTCATTTCGAGTTCACTTTCCCGATGATTTGTGGTTCAGTTGATTGTTTTGTGTTTTGCGCTGTGATTCCCAGCTGTGCAGTTATTTGATTAGCTCGGTTCTCAGGATGCCTCAAAACATCAACACTCCTGAAGTCCCTCTGGGCACAAAGAATTGGTCAATTCACTTTTCTGACTGTATACAAAAACAAAAATCACTGATGAAGATTCTTGACCACCTATGAAAATCTGAAAGCGTGACTAAACACTGACAAATTAAGCTATATATGTAAATCAGACAAAAGTTTTGATGAGAAGTAGTCTGTCCTTCGAAACAATTAAAATGTCATGTCTGATTTTAATAACTTCCCTTTTATTTCTCCATTTTGCACATTTCATTTAATCAGTGCTCACACTAAGACCAATTGAAAGTTTGCATGGCCCTTTTTTATTTGAGTTTTTATATGGGTTAATTGTGGCTCAAAACAAGACTGATCAGCCCCATTATCTCGTTATTTATTTTTTATTAAAGTGCACACCTTGTTGGAACCCAGGTGATTTTGTATGAAAATGAGTGGGCATTGATTTATTTGAAACAACATCGTGACACACACTATCGTTTTAAATTTGCAGTGAAAATTGTAGCTGAATGACCAGTGGGGTTTTTACACCACCGTGAAACAGGGTCAGAAAAGCACATGTCCACTTGGAACATAAATGCATTACAGGAACATGTTTGCACAGCAGTCTGAGCAAACAGAAGTGAAAAAACACATGTATTGGAGCAGACTTAAACTGGAATTGAGCTATTCATGTTCATGCTACATGTCTCTAAAATACTCCTAGTTCTATTAAGATGTATGAAAATAGATTTGAATTGAATTCCATGGCTGCTGCCCATGTATCCGTTTGAATTATTTCAAGTAACTTTGCACAAATATGATTGGCTCTAGGTATGCATATGGAAGTTCGTTGTATTGTGATAGGGTGCACTCAAGATACCACTAAACTACAAGATCTTAAAAAAAAAAAAAAAAAAAAAAAAAAACACACTTGCTGATCAGTCAGTGTGCAATCTGAGACAACTGATGGGGGAAGATGAGGGCTGCAGAGGATTGCACAATAACCCAAAGGCTAAATGCAGGCAGCTAGCAAGCAAGCCCAATGATTTTGGTCTTCACCAAGCAGACCCCGTTTTATTTTTATTTGCACTTTGTTTAATGAGAACTCAAGCATACAACAAGATCTTGGTTTAGGTTGCCCTACTTATTGTTCTGTATAACACTGAACTGTATAACACTCACAGGCCTTGTGATGTGATTGAGAAATGGAGGCTTTGACTCAGAAAAAGGCGGCTTTGAAAAGCAGCCCCTTTAGTAAACCAACAAGCACGAAAGAAAAAAAATACAGAGCCTTGAACTTCAGACTGCCTCTGGATTTCATTTGAATTTTTATAATCATTAAAATGTCAAAAACAGTGTCATATGCCACTTTAGCCTTTAAAAATGCATAATGCAACACAAAAAAATCTCAAAGTATCTACTCTATATGAATGTAAATGTCAGATGAATTACTGAGCTGGAGAAACTTCAGAACAGGAGTACAAAGGCAAATTAAATTACTTTGGAAACTCAGGAACCACTGATCACTGGCATGAAAAGGGTTACCAGAAGACGATTTCACAGTGCACACACGTGCATTCAATAGATGTTCACACATTAATGAAATATTGAATTTTAATTAATAATTGCAATAAAAAAAAGATATCAAAATAAATGTTGAATTAGTTCTCATGAGAACCTTTTCTTGACTATTTTCTCAAATAAGGTAGAGAACACCACTAGGCATAAGTCTAGACAGCTCTGTACAATTAACGAAGGGACCCTGACAGCTCTGTACAATTAACGAAGGGACCCTGACCGCTCGACCAACAGTTTAACATCACCCTATAGAACTAACTCATGTAATGAAACCTGTCGAATAATGTTACGGTAACATATTGAATAACACACCACTTTGTACTTTTCTATATCCTTAATGACATTTCCAAATCTAACATTAAACACCGCACTACTGCGATATAATTTTGTAGTTTCTTTGATTACAGATGTTAAGTAAGTTATGTTGCGGGATTTTTTTTTTTTTTTTATTGTCTCAATCCTACAATTCTAGGTGTTGCAAAACTTTTGGCCATAGCTGTATGCATTCACAGTATACAAAATAACTTATTGTAGCAATCACAGAGATGCCAGCTTCTAAAAGGAAACAACAGTAGCATGTGGCGGCCAGTGGCTGCTAGTCCCTAGAAATGAAAAGGTTCAGGCTCTGGAAAGCCAATTTTTGCTGTTCAATCTATCATTTTGTTAATTGTAAATACACACCATTTAAAAATGTAACCCCCATTTTTTTTTTTTAAATTTGGAATTCTATTTATTCTGGATTTAAATATTAATAATGAACAGTGTTTTAGGATCTCGTAAGAGCTATCGAACCTGAACTGAAATATTCAAGCTTATTAAAAAATAACTATCAAAATAACAACACCTCAAGAAAGATTTAACAATGTTTTTAATTAAAATTTGTACTACTCTGCAACTATCAAAACGCAAAATGCTGTGTTGTATCCAATAATTAATAATGTATTTATTTAAAGTAAGTTAAAACCTCAAAACTCATTTGCACAAACATACAGTAACAAGGAGTAACAGATTGTGCTTACTGCTGGTGTTTCTTTGTAGCTATGTAAGTGATACAGTCATGGTCTCATTTGAAGTGTTTTTTAAAACCCAAAAAGTAAAAGTAACGACTAAAAAGTTAATGTTTATAATTTAAAAAAGGCAAACTATGAAGAAATGAAACCGAGACTAACAGAAGTAGAACAAAACAGCAAAAACATCCACAGAGAAAGGATAGCTATTTTTAAAAAATATAGTACTAGAAGCGCAAAAAAAAAAAAACAACATCCCAAAAGTAGACAAATCAAAATCTGAAACAAAAACTGGCCAAAATGATTTATTTAATTATTTAAATGAGAAAAAAGCACTTTACAGAGTGTTTAAAAGGGATCAGAAACACAGTACACAGAACGAGTACTTGCAAGCGCAAGTCAAAAAGGAAGACAGAAATGCCAAGAGAGATAGAGATGAGCATTGACAAGGAGACTAAAACCAATTTTAAAAAGTTTTTTTCCAATATTATAACAGCAAAAGAACATACAAGGAGGAAAAAAATAGCAAATACATTAAATGATTACTTTTCACAAGTTTTTACAACATGCCCCACATGTCATCCAGTTCCTACCCAGTTTTAAATAACTAACTAAGATCATGCAGCAGTCTCTTGAGACAGGGGTTGTACCGACAAATTGCAAACGTAATACCGATCCACAAAAAGGGAGACAAAACCAAACCAGGTAACTACAGACCAGTAAGCCTGACTTCTATTATATGCAAACTTATGGAAACTATAATAAGATCCAAAATGGAAAATTACCTATATTGCAACAGTATCCTGGGAGACAGTCAGCATGGTTTTAGGAAAGGGAGATGGTGTCTAACTAGCCTGCTTGATTTTTTTGAGGATGCAACACTGAGAATGGATAATTGCAAAACATATGACATGGTTTATTTATATTTCCAGAAAGCTTTTGACAAAGTCCTGCATAAAAGATTAATTTTCCAACTGAACGAAGTAGGGATTCAAGGAAATGCATGGACATGGATTAGGGAGTGGTAACATGTAGAAAACCGAAATACTGATTAGAGGAGAAACCTAAAATGGAGCGAGGTAACCAGTAGAGTATCACGGGGATCAGTATGAGGTCCCCTGCTCTTCCTAATCTACATTAATGACTTAGATTCTGGTAGAGTAAGGAAACTTATTAAATCTGCACATGACACAAAAACAGGAGGAGTAACAAACATCACTGCAGCAGCAAATGTCATTCAAAATGATCTTGACAGCATTCAGAACTGGGCAGACACATTGCAAATGACATTTAATAAAGAAAAGTGTACTGCACGCAGGCAATAAAAATGTGCATTATAAATACCATATGGGTGATACTGAAATTGAAGAAGGCATCTAAGTAAAAGCCCAAGGAGTTTATGTTGGCTGAGAAACGTCTTCATCTAGACAATGTGGGGAAGCTATAAAAAAGGCCAACAAAATGCTTGGATATATAAGTGAAAAGTATTAAGTTAAATCAAGGAAAGTAATGTTAAAACTTTACATTGCATTAGTAAGACCTCATCTAGAACACTTGTTCAGTTCTGGTCACCTCGCTACAAAAAGGATATTGCTGCTCTAGAAAGAGTGCAAAGAAGAGCGACCAGAATTATTCCAATTTAAAAAAGCATGTCAGATGCAGACAGGCTAAAATAATTGAATCTATTCAGTCTTGAACAAAGAAGACTACGCGGCGATCTGATTCAAGCATTCTCAATTCTAAAAGGTACTGACAATGTCGACTTTTCCCACCGGAACAAAGAAATAAGGACCAGGGTTCACCAACAGAGATTAGATAAAAGAGACATTCAAAACAAAATAGGAGAAACTTTTTTTACACAGAGAATTGTGGGAGTCTAGAACCAACTCCCCAGTAATGTTGTTGAAGCTGACACCCTGGGATCCTTCAAGAAGCTGCTTTATGAGATTCTGGGATCAATAAGGTACTAACAACCAAACGAGTAAGGTGGGCCAAATGCTTACTCTCGTTTGTAACCTTTCTCATGTTCTTATGACAGCCACCAAGTTTCACACAGAAGTCTGTCCGGCAGTATTCACGGTAGACGTGGAGAATGAGTTACTCAAATTCTTTTAATGAGTGACCATTCTGTGGTAAATTCCTCTCAATCTTTTATTTTCTATTCCTATTTTAATAATTGGTAAGCAAGGCTGGGATTTTGTCATGGCCATTTGTACTACAAATCACGGAGCAGTCACGGTACATTTGTTCAAAATCACAGAGGGAGGGGGAAATGGTGTGTTAAATCACGGGGATGAGAATTCAATATACAGTACCTATACAAACGTAAAATGAGTATGTCTATAGAAACAGGATCTAAACATTTATTTTTCTTTTCACAACATTGACTTATAATCCTGTAAATCGATAAACTTCACAGCACATGCAACTATAAACAAAAATGTTCATAACAATGTTTACATAACATTTGGAGGGGTTTCTACAGGACAGCAAACAAAATAGCGTTTGTAGTTCAAAAAGACTGTCTCTTTGTGTTCTGTTTTTTTCTGCTGTGGTACAGTTTGCATTTATTTTATTTGGTTCGTTTGTTTACATATTATTCTGATACACCATGTTGTACATTTGTTTCTGGAGCACCGGTCAACCCGAAGTACATTTTTGTATGCAGAAGATTATTACAGCAAGAGTTTTTCCAGAACTGGTGAACGGTGCATTTCATTTCACTGACAGTTTCGTAGTAAGCACAGTATTCACGCTGTCTTACACAGCGGTCTTCAAACAGTAGAATGGCCTCCAAGTTCTTTCTCAGCAATGCTGAGATACTTCACTTGATTTGGGTCAAAGACCCGACAGGCACTGAAAAATGCAGCTGCAGGTTGACCAAATCGTAGAGTTGCACTGCATGTATGTTTAAATTTTTTCAGCGCTGTCAACTGATGTAAAGTCTGAACGGCTACATTGCAAAGTAAGGCAACCAAGCGTTTTATTTTATTTTTTTTGGTTAAGGTGGAATTTCAAGTTGTGTTGGTAAAGTTCAATGTTCTCTACTAAAATCACAGAACCCGTGACCACTGTGACTTAATTCCAGTCTTACTGACAAGCAACGAGGTAAAGGCATGATTGATAATGATAGCAAGGCAACATTTACGCAGCAGTTTCTGAAGGACCCTTAAACTGGACAATAAGCAACCCGGCTCAGAGCTTTTAGTATGTCTGTTAAAATACCACAGTAAAAACTGTCAGTGAAATACAGTATTATTTAAGAACCATTACTTCATTAGAAAAAAAAAAAACCCCAGAAAGCACACACAAGGTATTGAAATAATATTTCACAAAGATTCAGGGAGTACCCATCATTTATTTAATGAAAATCGTACTGTTATACCCCTTCGACGTAGCACCGTAGCAGAACCTCCAAAATAGTAGCTGTTACAGCCAAAATGTAGCCGTTGCCGTCTCTGCAAATCACTCAAAGCTGAATCAATCATTCAGCCCTAAGCATCTCTTCTCCAGACTGACAATGAATCCAAATTGCACAGTTTGCATGACGCAAGCCAGATTTGAACTCGGACCTCCTTAGGTGAAAGGCATGAGACATTAGCAAATTAACCCATTGCTAAACCTACTGTAGCCAAGTCAGTCAACTGCTTTTTCAAATTTGATATGCTGCTACCTGATATAAAACCTTTGTAACACAAGCAGAAAAGGTAAAGCTAAATGCTTGACAAGCACATGTTCCTATAAAGAAACTGGCTGCCAGACCAAGTTTAAACATGTCAGACAAAACGAAACCAAATGAAAATGACATGATCAGCCTAGAGCATGGTTAAGGTATATTTTCAGATCACATTTCTATGATAGCTTGCCAGAAGAAACTTTTTGAAAAAGCCTCAAAACAAAACTACATCTCCTGCTCTTGGAAATCAGACTGGGCACATTTGCCAGCCCTCACTTTTTACCAACACAGCACCCTTCAGCCTTCCCAGACAGCTTCCCTTTAAACAGCATGCCTGCTGTGTCCCTGCTGTGAGAGGATCACATACACTATAAAGGAATAACAGGATTAATTAGCTAGGGATTGGAGGGGAAGCTCTGCGCTGCAAATCCAAAACAATAAATTGTTGAAATACTTTGGCAGCAGATTAAGGTTTCCAGGCAGCAGCATTTGCTTTGTTTCTTTTGTCCCCGTTTTGTTTTCTCATATGGGCAAAGTATGAATGAATATTGTCATTAGAAAGAGAGTCCCCTTACAGTTTTGTTTTAAAGACACCGCATATTAAAGTTTACTGTAGTAAAAGTACAGTTCAATGAATCACAGTGAAAGCATGGTACAGCATAGGAAAGCATTGCAAACTCCAGGGAGGTATGGTAAAACACCCTGAAAAAGGTAAACTATAACAAATGCACAGTATAACCATGAGAAATGCATTAAGGATCAAAGCTCTGCTATAGGAAAGCATTCTACAATCCAATACATTGGCATTAATATTGTAGTTTAGCATTATAAAAATATATGTAAATGGAACCCTACGTTTACCCACTTGTGCAATTTTGCTAATTTAAAAAGGTAATTTTTTCCTCATTTTCATCCATTTTTTACACAACATATTTAAACAAAATATTTGGAAACTAACAGAAAACCCTATATTTCAGTTAGAGGATCTTGAAAATGCATTGAGCCGATATTTTTCCCACAAACAAATTTACAAAAAACATTTTTCATTTCACATAAAACAAAAAAAAAATTAATTCTGAGAAATTTGCGCAGGTATAAATTATTTATTTTTTGTACTTATACATATATAAATTTATAGTGTACCTTAAATCTACTTCTACAAAATAACTATTTATATTTCTTATGAAAAGTTCAGAAAAACAACATGCGTTAAAGATTCTCCTTTTTAAAGATTGATGCCTCATAAGGATTTTGGGGCCTGGGTGTATGAATGAATTGAATTGTGAAGTGCTTCCTGACCCCTTTGTTAAATTAATGAAATGAAGAAGTCAAGAGTCTCCAGTATAGACGGAGTCAGGCTGGGTGGTTCCTTTATCCCCCTTCGCATGTAGAGTGTGGTACTGGGTATTTCAAAAGACACCCAAATCCACACAACTAGACAATCATTCCCTACGCTTCTGTGCTGGTCCAAAGTAAGCCCCACAAACAGAACTGTTAATCCAGCCCCATTTTAACTTTGAAATGGTCAGACTGTGCTCAAGACCCTGAACCACCATACTCATGGTTAAATATGCTTTTGAAAGGAGACAGTTTTGCCACAAGTTCACTAGGCTTTTACATTGCTTTCCCTCACTTCACTAAGTTCTGAACCATAGCGTACCGCAGTAAACGTTTAAAAGGGATCGAACAGACTGAAATGAATGCCGTGCACGTCTGTGTTTCGGTGGTTTTAGTGAAGTTACAGCGAGCGGTACAGCACAGTCGATGATGTGTTACCTTGTAAAGACACATACTGTAAGCTCTAGAGGATTTTCCTGAATGGTGTTCTCAGTACAATGTACATTTGACAGGTTCCCAACAGTGTTTGGAAAGGTGCCGATCGGAAGTACAGATGTGTATTTATTTTATGAAGCAAATAAAATTTCCCCACATTTTAGTACAGGCCACAGCATGATATTAAAAAACAGTTACCATATCCTATTTCTATATAAAGAAGTAAAACATCTTCAATATAAAAATGACATTAGCTGACTGTTGCAGATTGATTTGTTTGTGATAGTGCTGCTGACAGCTCCCGTTTACCATGTTTTACCAAGCTGCCTCTCTATTAAAAAGTATGTAGTGCATTCTTTGTGTCAGCACTGAGATAGCTACCTCCACACAGCAGAGTCAGCGCTGCACAGTAACACACTCTTCTCAGGCAGGAATACCCACTGTTCACGTTCTCCCTGTGCGAGTATGCTAGTGCCAGCACAATCAGATCCAGCACATTGAAATACTCTTACAAAATCATATTACACGACTGTTCGCAGGAGCTGAGATTCTGAGCAAAATGTTTACCTCTTCACTTCTACAAGCAGCGAAAGGCAAGCTCGATTTGCATGGAAAAGTGAGCCATTTCCTTCATCTGAATACCTCGTTCTGAATTTCAAACGTATTCCTTTGTGTCTAAGGATTTGTAGCAAAGCACAATCGAGACAGACTGTAGGTGCAAAGACTACATTTCAAAAAGTGTGAAGAATGTGGTCACAGGACCATTTCTGTTGCATATTTATTAACAGTACAACAGCCATTTAAATATTACTTTTATTTAAAATCTTACTAGAATGCTCCTAAGATGTATTTTATATTGCTTTGTAACAAAGTTCCAAAAATGTAACTGATCTATGTAATAGTATTTTGATTTATTGATATTAGAAGATTATGGAAACTGGTAATAAGCCATTACATTATATAGTCATGTTGTAATGTCAGCGTCTGCACATGTTAGACAGTACAGAGCCAGAGCCTTCTGGAAATCCATGGAGAGGGTATACAGTAGTTTGCAGCTGAGATCTTCCTGCAATATAGACAAAATGGAAAGAGCTTTGTTGATTTGTTAACGTGACTGAATTCAGCATAATTGAAACGCAGAGGAAAACTATGATAATACTGTACATGAATTAACATCAAGTATGGAAAAGAAATGCAAAAATAATGTTTGTACAGATGTTTTAAAATCAGTCATTTTGAGTACCTTTACCTGTCGTGCTTGAAGCACCACTGCACAAAAGATAGGATCAAGTGATTGTATTGATAGATTCAATTCTGGACAGTTCTGGCAAAGTGTATTATAGATGTGGTAAGGTGATGGGGACTAAATATGTTTTAAAACACAGCATCACTGAGGTGTATCATTTATGGACAAAATATCTAAAGCGGTTTTCAGATTTTTCTAAGCTACAAAAATGACAGGTCAAATGCTGTCAATGAAACAAAATGTTCAGATGCTTATCCTGTGCAATGAAGTAGAGTAAGCAAGACATGGTAACAGCAGTATAAAAGAACAAAGTTTCATATCTCAAAGTTGTGTGCCCCTGAAGTCTAACTAACCTTGTGGGAGGGGGGTTACTCTAATTAAAATGAGAAGATAATGAGGATCAGCTAAAAAAAGCAAAAACTAACCTGCATTCAGGCTAAACTTCTAACCTCCAGTCAGGGAAAACCCTCTTTGATGTCCTCAAGTCTTTTCATCAATTTCCTTTTGGTTTACAAAAAAGCCAGTTGAAGCACAAAGGGAAGCTTCACAACTGAATTGTGGTGGATTTTGTTTTTTCTTTTTGGGAACAAACAGTTGTTCACTCTTGTTGTTCCCTATTAAAAAAAAAAAAAAAAAAAAAAAAAAAAAAAAAAAAAATATCAAAAGGAGGGTGTAGATATACATTTTACTGGCCTCATTTAACACCAAGTAAACAGAACACTGTTTTGAAAATGAACTCTTATTCTCCAGAGTCATAAAACATGCAGATTACACCAGCACCATTATAATAACCCTACACAAAACACACAGAAAGGACGTGGTTGTACTGCACATTTATTTTTACTGTTCCTCTGCTTGCTACACACTGGGCTGGGGGAGAGCTGACATTCTTGATTGTGAGAACTGCCACACTTGTGGCAGAGAGCAGCACTCAACCCCAGAACACCGAGTAACTTCTGTCTAGTATATAATTTAACACTCATCTGACAGGAATAATGAGTGAGAATTGAAATGAATACACCTTGGCAGAGTCAGTAATTCCGTTCATTTCGCACCCTTGTAAGTGCCAGCACGGCACAGAGACTGGCCCAATAGAGAATTTCATTTGGGTTTGGAGAGGGGGGGGGGCTTGAGAGCATTCTCTGCACAAAGTCTTGATGCTCAAATATTTATTTATTTTAATAATGCTGAGGCAGCTTTAATGCTTCCCCCCCTATGATTCTCAAACAGGCAGTCACCAATAACTGAATCTACATTTTTATATTATTACAACACACTAAAACTGCCATATCTTTTTGATATTTCCATTTTAATTGTGTTCTGTATGAAAGGTATAAACAGGCTGCCTTGCTCCTTGTTTAATATGATGTTTGTAGGTGGAAAAAGCATAAATGCAAAGGGTGATGCTCTCAAAGGATGAAGCTTCAGTACAACTCCAATGTGCTGTGCGTTTAAAAACAAAAGACGAAAAAAATCACACAAACACCCCAAGGTCTCGGAAACATTTGATACGCTTATTACGATTAGCATTATAATTTTTTTAAATTCTTCTGTCTTGGTAAAACATGGTTTTCTAATGAGCTCCACTTGACATAGCTGACAATACTATGCTCTGTAAAATCATATATAATATAGTTTTAATGTGCATGACTTAATACAAAATTCCAATTCGAACCTCTAGAAAAATAAATTGTTCTTAATATGCGCGACAGCAGCTTAATCTTAAAAAACAGGTTTTAAATTCCTTAAGGGTGTGATAACCAATGCTTTAAAAATTAATTTCCTTACTTCTTATAAGCATTACCAACATTATCACTGGTCCAATACGACAGTCAGTAGCGAGGTTCCGAAAAATATACCATTACACATCCCCAAGTGTTGCTACAACTGTTTAAATAACGTACCTGTCATTTTTCTTTTCATTGTTAACATCCTGAAAACTTCATATTTAACATTAAAGTTGCTTTAAATATTACAGGTACAACAGTTGTAGCAACACGTGGGAACATGTTCCAAAAAATATAGTTACCCCGCTGCTTAGTCATTAATGTTTTGCTAGATTTTTTGATGACTTTTTTGTTTACTTTTATTCAGAAATGTATATGGTTGTTAAAATACAACACCAACTTTAGAAAGAGTAGCTGCCTTTATCATAGTCAACCACAGAGAACTACTATGGAGTTGACCTTCAGCACAGGAAGTGATAAACTATCAGGAAGAATCCTCTGCTAAACGTACAGGCTTGACCGTAGTACTTGAAACAACTGCTAATAAAAACACCAATATCATCACTTCAAAATAATGAAAAGGGGAGAAGCAGGCACTGAAAGTGGTTCACTTTAAACCTGTTTAATATCAACATCTGACAGTGCAGCTAGTGTTACACGGTGATACCATAGGGTGCAAATTTGTAGAGACTGCTTAGGTCTATTTTTTCAGGTGTCTTTTATGGTCAGCTGCAAGGCTTGAGGAATCAATTTCTGCCATGGTTGTGCTGTACAGAATTTCCCCCAAGACAGTATCTTGAGGTTAGTTTAATTCCACAGCCCACCATTAAAGCTGTTACTCACTGCTATCCAAACAGGACGTGACCAAGGGGAATTTCACTAGGTGGCAAATTTATCGTGATTGCAGGGAAGTAGAAAACACTTTGAAAACACAGCTTTGTTGTTATAGTTAATCTGTTTTATATAACTGTTAATGTTTTATATTTAAAAACGTTATACCACACATAGTCTAAAATCATTGACGAAGTGCGCAATCGTGGCTTGTTGTACTGTATTGCGTTTTCTCACATTTTTAAGGTGTTGTGCACTAAAGGTCGGTATATAACATGTTTTTATATATACCGTCGCAGAAAACAGAATTTGGGCAATTAAAAAAAAAACTTAAGAGAAAAAACACAAAGAAAGTGATTTCTATCATTCGTAATTGTTCTATTGAGATATAAATTAAAGTAGAGATTCAGCTTTGTAATAAAACAACAAATTATTACATAACATGCATAAAATTAAAAACAATGCAAAAACTGAATTTCATACTTTGACAAACGTATTTGGGCAAACACCATATTTCGTATGAAACCCATTAGTTGCTAATTATTGACAATTACCATGAATGAAAACCAACACCTGATGATAATTATAGAATAAATAGAAACAATCACATGCTGAAAAATAAACTGGAAATTTATGATTCAAAGAAGCAACAATTGTTAAAACTAAAGAGTACAGCAACAATCTCAAGATGGTAATGCTACAACTGAACGAAAAAGGAGACACTTCAAAAAAAAAAAAAAAATAATAATAATTTCGGTGGGCTACTTCTGACAAACACAGGAGAACAGGAACTATTGCAATTAGCTCCAGGTGCGGAAGACTGACAGAAATACAATGAGTCTTGGTTGTAAATCTCCCTCCCGACCTGTGAGGGTGCTAAGCAGCGAGGACAGAGTTATTTGGACAGGCTGGCCTGACAGTTCATTCCACGGGTCGGGAAGTCGGTGAGACTCCGTTGCAAGAACTTATTGACCCGGAAGTGAAACAATGTAGCAGACACAGATTGTAAAGGCAGCTGCATTCGTTTACCAAGGGGTCAAGCGTGACAGCATATGAGGGGGACGGAGAATTGTAATCTGTTCCTTCGCTTTAGTTTGTAGTGAGTAAGAACTGAGAAGGACAGTAAAAGCAAACAAACTGCTGAAATCGTGAGTGTTGGTTTTGTTTCTTTGCAATTGTCTTGTCTTGTATGTTACCAGACAGTTAAGTACAGTTCCGGAGCTGTCACCAGGGGCCAGCACGAAACCGAAAGACAATGCACCTTTGTCACAAATATAAAACTGTATCATCCACCACGAGCACTACTGCATGCATCCAGGACTGTGTTTGTATTATTGTGGGATGGATATTTGTTTATTATTTGGGACTGTCTGTTCTTGTTATATACCCTGTGCTAAACACACTGGTGTGTACTGCCAGGGAACTACTGTTTGGTTGCCAGACCTCAAAATACAATAAAAACATTTCTAAAACTGGATTACAATTATCTCTGTTTTTTTCACGCACTGCATCACCCTTGCACCGGTCTACAATAAACCACTTTCCCACAAAGACCAAGAAAGATTTCTGCAAAATCATACAGCTTGAACGGCGCCGGTCCACGTCCAGGCTATGCAAAGAGGCCGAACTTTGCTAGGGACTCCAAACGGGGCTCAGACACTTATAATAGAGGCCGCCCTCTAATAAACGCCGCTATTGATAAAGAAACATTAAGGTATTTTTTCTCCCCCTACTAAAAAACACACACGGTAAACAAATAAACGCAAAACACTGACTATGCACATGTAACGCCCCCGAAGAGATGGGAGCCTCAATATAGCATGTAAATTACAAACTAATAGTACACACACATAGTAAGCACATTTTATTTTATGGGAGTACAGTTATGAAAGAAAGAAACTACGCACAGAACAGCAGTCCTTCTAAAGTTCTTATAGGTGGTTTTTATTGTTTTGTTTTTTGTTCAATTAATGTAATTCCTGTACTCATTCCCGTGCAAATAAAAACAAATGTCCTTACTATCTATCAGAAAATTTAGTTTTGGTTTCTCTTGCAGAGAAATTACAAACAAGCAAGCTACAGTGAGAAAAAAAAAATAACCGAGTAGGATATGTTGTAGTTCTTGCAGAAATCAAACTAATATTCTGAGGTCATTTTTGGCGCAGAAAAACATCTACATCACGATCTTGGATTTAACTGCCACCAATTCGCTGATACAGTATGCCCTTGACCTTCCAACTCCCACTTAATAGGCTCTCGGTAACTGTCACCGATAAATGTACTGTAGTCAAAGAAGGTTAGTCACAGACGCTGCTCCATACAGGCAGGCTACCGTATTACAGAAAATAAACAACCGCGATACTTCTAAAATGTCAAAAATCATGTAATAAAATACTGCAGCTTTTGAAAATCGTAGTATTATTAATAAAGGCCGTCCTCTTAAGCGCTGCAGTCATTTTGATCAATTTAAAGTAAACGCCGCGGCACCAAACTGAAGTAATAAGGGAGGGGGAGGAAGAGAGAGAGACACATTGCTATACATGACAATATTATTTCTTTTGGCGACACAGTATTTTTCAGGTTGTGATGAACTGATAAGTTTTCAGGTCCCGGTAATATACAGTCTAGTCTAAAGTTTACTTACCCCAATGGCAATAAATTTCTAGAAATTTCTCAAACAAATAAATATAGGAAAAATCTTTTGTAGCAAAAGTTTTGCTTTTGTGGACAAGGAAAAAACAAGAAATAGATGTCTACAATTATTTATTTCAGCAATTTTTTTTGCAAAAATGCTAATTCAGAAGTCTTCCCATCCTGACAAGGAAAATGAAATGAATAGCTAGTTGAGGAACCTTTAGCAATAATAACCTCTTTTAAACGATTAGGATATTTGTCAATGAGATTATGGCATGATTCTTTAGTGATTTTTTTACCATTCCTCAACGCAAAACTGTTCCAGTTCAATCAAATTCCGAGGACTTCTCTTGTGCACAGCCTTTTGCTCATACCAAAGATTCTCAATCGGATTTTGATCATTTGATCATTTGCCATTCCAGAACCTTGATTTTATTCTTCTTTAACCATTCTGAAGTAAATTTTGATGTGTGCTGTGGATCGTTGTTGTGTTGGAACGTCCATTTGCACTTTTAAACATGTTTTGTAGTTTTGTAACTTTTGGTATGCTATGGAATCCATTATACCATATATTGGAACTAAATTTCCTAAGGAAAAACAGCCCCATAGAATGATATTACCACCTCCACAGTTGACAGTAGGTATGGTCATCTTTTCTTTGGACGTCTCACCAGACTTTCTCGAAACATAACAACGATCAGTGTGACCAAATAGCTCGATTTCTGTTTCATCACTCCACATAACCTTTGTCCTTGTGATGTTTTCCTAAGAGTGGCTTTTTCCTTGGTCTGCGACCATTGAGACCTTCACCATGCAATACTCAGCCTATGGTTGAAATGGAAACCCCAGTACCACTTGCAGCCAGTTCACTTTGAATATCTTTGGCTGTCAATCTCGGATTGTTATTAACCTTCCTCACAATTCTTCTACTTGTTCTTGCTGAAAGAACTTTCCTTCTTCCAGACCCAGGGTGCGTTGTGATAGTACCATGAGTGTTGTACTTCTTGATAATATAAACAATAGTTGAAATTGAGACACTCAAATGCTTGGAAATCTTCTTGCATCCTTCTCCAGCTTTATGACAACAAATAATTTTCTACACAAGGTCTTCAGATAGCTCTTTACTTTTTACTATATTGCCCTATTGGCAATGACAGCAATCATCATATGCCTAACCCTTTCATACTCTCTAAGAATGTTCAGCTACAATCCAGCATTTTTCTAAAATTTGGTTCAGCATTAACATATTGAAATTTCTAGCACCTTGTAGACAATACTATTGTAGCATCAAAGGGAATGAACACTTTTGAATTAGCATTTTTGGAGTTTTGCAAAAAAAAAAAAAAATGCTGAAATCTTTTTTTTTTTTTTTTTTTTTTCCTCATCCACAAAAACAAAACTTTTGCCACAAAAGATTCTTCCTAAAATTCTTTGTTTGAGACATTTCTAGTAATTATACATTTCCATTGGGATATGTAAACTTTTGACTACAACTGTATAATTATATTCCATTCTCGTTTTTGTGAACAGACAATATGTTTAATCTTTATTTCTTACTGTGCTGGGTTACTGAGAAATGTAGATATCTGCCCTGGAGAACATCGTTAGTCTTCCCAGCCAATTGTTCAGATAACTGTTTAATGTGACCAACATACTGCAGATTGAAAAAATATATACAAAACAAATAAATGAGCTGGAATGATAACAAGACCTTCCAACCCAGGATCAAAAACGAGAGCTTTAATTGAGAGAAGACGACTCTGTGGCCTTACAAACAGCTTGACTGATTAGTCAGTTGACAAAATTAGTTTAGTTAGCAAACTGCATGCAACAAGAGAGTGTTTTGCTGTTCATAAATGTAGACCTATTTAATGTTTAATAGGATGGATAATAAGTACAGTCCATTCTTCTACACCAGTTTAGGTTTGCACTGCAATGTGTAAATGTTGTCAAAGAAATGGCAATATAACAAAGTTAGCCCTTACAAATGTTTAAAGTAGTAAAGTGTAATAAAGCATAGTGATGGTAAAGCACAGGTAAGCATTGTAAAGCCTAGGGAGGTATGGTAAAGCATATTAAATGCATAGGATAACTAAGGGAAACATGCTAAATCACTGTGCAAATTTATCACAGTAAACTGAACTTCCAATTTTATCTGTCTGTCAGATTTACTACTTTATATAAAAAAGACTGTCATTAAAGTTTAGTTTCTAGAATTTCTACAAGTTTAAAATTATTTCCAAAACATGTTTTTCTACTGTAATACTGATTAATAATACTACTACTACTAATAATAATAATAATAATAATAATAATCTGAATTTAAAAAATTGTATCAATAATGGTCTTTCATATTTTAAATTATAATAACAAACTAATTTAATAAAAAGTAGAAGTGCTTCATTTGTATTGAGGCTGTTACCCACAGGGGTTCAGGCTCTCTCATCAAGGGATTGACAAGCAGATTTAAAACAAAGTCCTTTCCAATACAATGAAGGATTTGATATAATGCATACGATCCTAAACTTGGAGAGGATCAAGATGCAATACGGAGGTAACAGACAGGAACCCATCAAGGATTGTGAAGGCAGGAAGGAAGCAATGAAAGCGAGGAGAGTCTGGGTTGTATCGGGTCATATTACTGTATCCCAGCCTGGCTTCATATTCTTCAAAGCACGATGGCAGCGCTGGATAGCTAAGACTTGTACTTACACAGAAAAAGGTGCAACTATCCCTTTCCATTACATCCTACATAGTGAATAGACCAGGTTTGCACCCCCACTATTCTAGCATGTGCGTCTTGCTCTACAATTGTTAGGCTTTTATTTTAAGCTGCAGTGTTCTGCAAAAAAAAATAAAAATAAAATAAAAATAAAAGTAGTAAACTTGGCAGAGACAAGTTAAACACCAAAACTGCATACAAGTTCTTAGAGATGTGCTTTCGGTACATTGTTATGAGTGTTTAAACCACATCTAACTACAAACATTTATATTAGATTTATATTAGATTCTGATGCATACCAACAGCCCTGGTTAGTATTGTCCAAGCAACCCCAAAATAAGCAAATAACATTTTAACATCACAAAACTTAACTACAAAGTAAGATTATGCATATATACACACACACACACACACACACACACACACACACACACACACACACATATATGTGTATATATATATATATATATATATATATATATATATATATATATATATATATATATATATATATATATATATATATATCATGCAAAGCTTGAAGTGGTACCACTTACAACGCGGCTAACTGTCATTTGTGGGAAGAAACCGGTGCTCCAGAGTGGCGCATCTGGTAAAGACACTCTGCGTGACTGCAGGATGCGCCCTATAGCCTGGACGTCGTCGGTTCGATTAAAAAATATATAATTTATTAACTAAGCTTTGTGTCTTCTTCTAAAAACAGTTATCTTCCCGCAGGCATTTACTGTTTGTTGCTTGTACATGCAGCCGTGACAAAACAGACCGCCCACTGACTTTCCCCTGCCGCGTTCGGTGTTAACAGTGGTCTGCGGTGACTGCAGAGCGACGCGCAAGGAGGTGGCACGTGCGCCGTGTCCGATGTGAGCCGCCCTTTACTGTGGCACCACAGCGGTCAGATACGCGACGGACAGCTGTATATGAAAAATTACAAAAACGAAAAAAGTGTGTTCGGTGAAATTTGTCACATGACCAATTACACGTCTAACATATTATTGAACGTTTAACCATTTCTTTGGCGTTTACACGTTTAAATGTTTAAAACTCCCATCCCTACAAGTCCTACATTTTCTCTGAAATAACAGAATTAAAATGAGTGCCAGGACCTGCTTATAAAGTACCTGGTAGCAAAAATGATTTGTATCGTATCAAAACGGTCTCATGCAAAAGGGAACCAATGCATAAATGATGCCTGAAATTAAGAACACTCACTCCACTGTTTCCTCTTCTCTTTAAGAGGTAATCTGATGTGGTACTTGGTTTATTTTACTCCCAAGGTCATTTTCTTCGTGCAATATATTACAAATTACACTTCTGGTTTCCAGTCAGTTCAAAATTACAAAAATAACCATTTGCATTTTGAAAGAATATTCACAACATGAAAAACCCATGTTCGTCCCAGAGCTAATTTAACTATTTTATACACAATTGCAAGCATTCACTCTCTATTTTATTCCCAGAACTGCAAGTGCCTGTGAATAAGATTCATGTGTCCTGTTAGCAGATTTGAAGTCTGTCACTATAGCACTGCATTTAATGTACAAAGCAACACCTCCCCGCAAATTCAGAGGGCGTTCCGATCTGATTCCTGAAGCTAAGAGATCACAATGAAACCACAACACATAATTTTCCACATCATCACACTCCCTAAGCTAAAACTGATGCATGTATTTCTAGACTGTGTGCAATATCTTAAATCTAGTAATATTAATACCAAGAAATTAACAGTAAATCAAATATTATGCTTAGAAAAACACATTTTAATGCACAGTTGTTTTATGTTGCAAGTACACTTAATAAACACGGTTCAGTATTCATGATAGAGTTCGGGACTATTGTTGGCCAATTTCAAACCTGCCTATAAAAACAGTATGAGTGCATAGTATTAACCCTAATGCATAAATGTAGACAAACACAGAATAGTCTTTAAATCAGTCAAAGCTTAGGAATACTTTGAGACTTAAGTGATAAAAATGTATTACAATGAAAAGTTAAATGAGGGGGAATATAAAAGGAAGGAAGGTCATTTAACTGAATCTGCTGTAGAAAACATATGCAGATAGTTACTTGCACAGCACGTGTTTGTTTTGTGCTGTTGTCTTATGTGTGCCATAAATAATATGACCAAAAGTGTTATATGGGCGTTACACAGATCATATACATTTTACTGGTCAGTTGTGCTGGGGGCTGGGGAGAGAGGGGTAGTCAGTGTTGTCAAGCCAAACTTGCTGACAGCTGTTGTCACTTATTCAATCCAGCACAGCAAGGCGTGTGTATCGTTACCCAGATACTGCCATAGATCCTGCAGGACAGTAAGGCCTGAGTTAGGGTTAAAGTAAAGCTGTTCTACAGTACAGCATGTGGGTGTACAGAACAATGAACTATTTCATATTTCCTCGGGAAACTCTTATTTTCATTTTCAAAAAGGTACAGCACAGGAGTGTTAGTTTCTATTTCAGAGATTAAGCTGTAACATACTGGAATTATGTGAAACCAATCAGAAAAGCCATCATATATTCACAGCACTTTATAAATTACTGCATTATATATTTGCATGTATACAGCATTTAATTGTATACGGAAAAGATAGGATTACAAAATGCTTGCATTGCACACTTACTATCAAGGCTAACAAATATATTTCTGACAACAGTTAACGTTTAGGCAAAATGCTTAACACTCAACTAACGTTATAACAGCTAAGCTCAAAACCAACCCAAAGCGCAGCCCGGCAAGCCCTTTAATGCGTCCCACAGCATCTCTCCAATTGAACCAGATACGCGACCAGCAATGAACAGAGCCGCTGCCAAGCACTTGATTTACAGCAACCTTATACAGCAGGCAGGCAGGACAGCAAGGATTACGCAGGAACTTGCATAACAATATAGGAATATATTTGAGCATGTACTGCGCATGAACAGTAATGACACACCGACAACGGTTTCTACGTGCATGCTAGTTTGTGAGATAGTAAATTCTGTTACTGTTAGCGGGGGAAAAAAATGAAAAGCACAGGAAGAGTTTCGAACATTTCAAGACCAATGGACAGAAAAATATTTTATTGAGAACGAGGGCAAACCTCTCTATCTTCTGTGCAAACAGTCCACGAGAATCATGAAAGACTATGTTAAATGCCATTGAGAAACAAAACACGCATCAATACGTGGGTGAGCAGATGAATAGACCGGCCGAGAGTCTGCAAGGAAATAACGCAGCACTGATGTTTTCAAAAACAACATCATCATTTACTCTCCTTTAAAGTTTAAGAAACATTGTTGAGGCGGTGGGTACAGCATCATTTCTTTGTGATAACTCAACCCTAGCCAGAGACAACTTACTGGAAATGTAGACTTCCCATCGCCTCACTATAAATCGACTGTAAATTAAAAGGCATGTAAAATTACACACTTTGTAGTTGGGGTGGGTATTGGGTCTGTATTAAAATACTGATCACAATATTGCAATATGCACTGTGACACATATTGGAATTTTTGCTACTAAAATAAATCTACACATATAAACTGTGTTTTTTGTCATTGTTATGGAATTAAGTATTAGAATGTAATAAGACAAAGTCTGATATGAAATAGTCTGATACACAGGGCAACGTGGTGACTGAAGAGGAGGGGAGGATGTGATACACTACATAAGGCATCGTGGTGATTGAAGTTCTGCGCTTGGGAAGGCCTCAAAAACCGAAAGGAATAGAAAAAAAAAAAAAAAAAAAACATGCATGATAAAAACAGCTAAAAAATAACCAAACCACCAAAAACATTTACCACTAGATGCTTTCAAAACAAACCAAGTTTGTCTGGAACACCGCCAATCTGGCAGCACTGATCAAGAGGGGAGTAGCCTGAAAGTCGCATGTGATTCATTACCTATTAAATGTTGCCTCAAGTTCAATGTACAAATAATATATGAATTTGTGTAATTTGTTTTCGAAAAATCAATATTGCAACTGGCACTCCGGTATTTTAAGATGTAGGACTACACCACTATGTAAGGTTGTTGGTACCGCCAGCATATTTTACTTCAGCCTTGAATAAACAACATACCGCAATGTTTGATGCTCTTCAGCCATCGTTTTTAGATTTTTTTTTTTATTAAGAAGTTACTTTGCTTTGCAGAATTTAAGCAGTTCAGAAGTATTTACTGTAACTAGGCAGTTAAAGAGTGGGGGGGGGGTGTACGTTACCGTTCCTGCCGCTAATGAGAAATGGTGGTAACTAAATTATTTTTCTGTGTCTGTATGTCAAAATGTAAAACAAAAGAGCGTATAATGTTTACTGAAAAAATGTATGTAGATAAAACATGATGTATACTATACTATTATTGATATACAGCTATTTGAGTTGTTTTATTAATGTGTATCTGTAATAAAAACTACATTTGTGAAAAATAAAACAATTATAAAAAATAATCATTTAAATGGGGCTCTACTGTATTAAACTGACTTACCAACAATAGTAATATAATAAATGATTTGATACTTTTAACTTATTGAACTGAGTGTTATTGTCACTGGCAACAAGAATACATGCTAATGCTTTGGGGGTTAATGTTTTTACCAGTTATTGATAGAGAAAGTAAATGCTAAGAAATGGTTTAAATGTATTAAGTTTGTAATTAAAAATGTATTAAGTTTGTAATTAAGCTGAAATATTGAAATGGCTGCAACACTAACCAATGCAATTGAAAAAAGGGCTTAAAATTTGCAATCCATGCAATTTGGTCACATTGCGGTCCCAAAGCTGCTATGCAGCCCTCTGCTGTGTAAATGCTGAGCACCCCTGTATCCCAGAAACACCCCTAGTAGAGCATGTCAGTGTGGCAGGCAGGCAGGCAGGCAGGCAGACAGACAGACAGAGAATGCTGCAGCAGTAGCACAGTAACATAACAAAAACCACACCAATAAAAAGCCTGCCTAATCCTGAGACAAACCTTTGTGGGAAAAAAAAGAAATCACTGCTGTAAGGATAAAAATCCCTGAGTTAAAACAATTTCCTTTCATTACTTAACATATTTTAAATTTGTACGTTTTGGTAAAATGAATGAAAAGTACTTCTGTGGATAGCTTGCACAGTCTGGCTACAGCTGTTAGACCTGCTGCCTGCCCAGATGGTCTATTGTTTACCTGCACAGGTGGGCACACATGAACACTGTGATTACCAGATCTCTTATATAGCGCAGGCAAGGTGGGATAAATACCACCTTGTGTTGAGAAAGACCTAATTTTATATGAATGGTGTGTGTGATTGCGGTTTACTGTGACTGCATTTCGTTTAGCCACACCACGGCTTTCCTTAAATGTATTTAATCTGAATCCAGGGCATTCCTAATATGTTTGAGGGCAGTACGGATAGACACAGAGACAGGTACTCAAACACTATACAACAAAATGTATTCTGAACCATCTGAACCAGAAAAAGATTTGCAATGCCGTACTAAGCTACAAATGAAAGCCTGCTAGGCTTGGACAGTTTGTTCCTTCCGGGCACATGTACTTTCTATCCACACTGCTCCAAGTCTTCTACTGACAAAGCAAATTTAAGTAAACAGTGTTTTAAAGCAAGCCTTTTGCCACAAAGAGCAAAGACAATCCTTATTTACAATGCTTAACTATTCCAGCAAAAACAAGCTGAAGTGTTTTGAAAAAAGGAGACTAGGCAGGTGCAACTGTATTGAGAACTGAGATTTTCCATTTACAAACTCACAGTTGCTAGGTTGCATTGAGGACTGAAAGTACAGAAAGTGGTCATTTTTAAAACCAACCTCACTTCAGCATTTGAAAAAAGGATATTTTTGCCAGAATGGTCAGTATGTTAGAAAAACAACCGAATGACAGAGGACTCACAACAGAACATTAAGAAATTAAATATTCACAAAATGTACATGGCATAAAAGTACTCCTTTAAAAACTGTCGTACAAAACATGTTTCTGCTACAAATTAATGCCTTTAAAAAGCAGTATGTGACCACAATAATAGCTGGCAAAAACACAAAAAGATCTATTGATCTGAACAGTGATTGACCTAAATACAGTTGCCTTTTAGATCATTAAAGCAGAGCCTTTTTTTGTGTACCAAGGTTATGAAAACTACATAGCTACCAGGGAAGTCTATTATTCCTTCCTAACACCATGGATTGTGCTAATTGAAGTTATCAGGGTTTTTCTGAAACTGAGAAAATGTGTTTGAAGTTGCCAACGTTCTGATATTGTACCAACAGTAAACATGTCCCTGCTTTGACTGTGCAACAGATATTTAAATTGGTTAACACTAAAAATAATCATCTTAAAGCCTGGTTTAAATACATAACCCATCCCATATTCGAGGGTATAGACAGGGTAGACATAGGGACTTGCTGTAAATTAGTGTTTATTCCCTTTTGAAATAATAATAATAATAATAATAATAATAATACAGCTAGTAGAGTTAGTAAAGCACCAAGATGCGCCTCTTGCCAGGAAAGGTATACCTACTTACTGTTTGGTATTTAACTCTATCAATACTGTAGACCTGTTCAGTGCACACTGTTACTGTGCAGTAGTATAGGAAACACCAGTAAATTGGCCTTGGGGGGGGGAATTGCTGAATTAAAGCATGTGCAGGAGCATAGCCAAATTAAATAATTAAACCAGTCCCCATTATAAAAACAAGTATTAAATTCCCATGAATACAACATCACAATTTCACCTTTTTAAGTTTACTTTCCAGCCGCACAAAGCTGTGTCTGTCAGTCAATCCTTTACGCTGGGCGAAAAGATTAGAGAAAAATTGACAGAGCGCAGGAGCTTGCCTTTGTAAACTAATTCGGGGACTTTCATGCTTCTTATTTGTTAGGTTAAAGGTTAAATTGCTGACCTCTGGCCTCCCGCTTAGCAGTCTTTTCCCCTTTCTGTAAAGCTTTATTCAGTGGCTGGTATTTACATGGATTAGCCCCTTTTCACACTGAAGAAAAGAATCGGTTCACAGTCAAAGCCCGAGTCCTGGTTCTACACAGAGTGGCCACAATCACTCAATAGCAAACAATGACCATACTGTGGTTTCACAAAATAAAAAAAGCACGAGAGAAAGACAAAAACACCCTTGCCATGGCACAGTCCTGTCCTTGTGCCACTAAACTATGAGGACCAAATCTCATCAGGCACTGGAGCGAAAGCAAACAAAGGCAGCCCACTGTGAACTTGATGAAGATGTCAGGCTTTGGAGGGGAGGGGGTGCAGGGGATAAACCAACATGAAAAGTAAAAGGAACTTTGTCAAACTTGTAAAGCTTGCTAAGACTACGTTTCCACATCAGACTTACTTTCTTCCCTCCATTCAGCTTGATAAATTGTCTAAAGCAAATCAGGAGTTCATTCTTCTAGGTAACCTGGTCATGCAAACAATGCATCCAACAGCTTAATCCAGTAGAGTACATATGTTGTGTTACAAAGTAAAAACGCTGTGCTTGAGAAAGGAGCATTGTGAAATTAAGAAAATATCTTTTTCCATCACTTTTACATACAAATGCACTATTTTTGCAGTGAAAACTGTTAGAAATGCCAGAAAGTTCGTCAGACTTCTAATGCATTCTAACCAACTCGTTAACAATTATGATTATAATCACAAATTACAATATATTTGTATAGCATGTCACAGATACAACTGCCACAGACTATTTAAATAACATATTCATATAACAGTATACACAATACAAAAGCAGTAATTTTAAAGTTACATTAAAAAGATAAGAATGCCATTTTATAAAAGTGTGTTTTTAGTCTTGATTAAACTGTAACGGTCCCAGCTTCCCTGACAAACGAAGGCAGAGCATTCCATAATTTAAGAGCTCTACAAGAAAAAGCCCTCCCTCCCATGTCTTTGGTATAACTAAACTATGTTGCAGAGGCTGGAAAGACATTTTCTAGTTATCTATTGTTCTCTAACAAACATTTTGGTGGAATGCACACAATAGTGTGAACAGTCTACTGACAGATGTTTGTTTGAAGCGTTTGAAGAAATTGAACAGAGCAGGATTAAGGTCATTAGATTTCCTGGAGAAAATAATCAGGACTGGTCACATGATGGACAGCAGTTACACACAAGAGTGTGCCACAGTTAACCCTTTGCGGTCCTATGTTGGACCAGGTCCGACATTACAATTTTCCCTTACCAGTCTGATGTCGGACCCTGTCCTACATCATCAAAAAGACGTCAAGCACAGGCCTCTAGTTGTTTTTTCTCTGGAAAAAGCAGAGAAAACCTTTCAATGGCCGAGTAAGACTGATAGGAGCCCGAAAGAAAAAAAAAAGGGGGGGGGGTATCTGAGCAATACACATAGCCCCTGCACCACAGAGATAACACGGACACAAACAAAGAAGACAGCTGCTTCCGCATCCAGTGCTCACAATATCTCAGATATCTGCTGAGCTTTTAGAGATGTTATAGTAATAAAATAATGACTTGGATCGCCTTATTGAGGCGTTTGGTGATAAAACGAATGATCAGGAGAGGATTTATCAGTATGCACTATTATGAAGATGTGAAAAATACAGCAAACAAGGGGTGGTGCTTGGCTGGAGATGCAGTACTCAGTGTCCTTTTGATATGCAGTGCCTTTTAAACCAGTTTTACTATGAAAAAAATACTTTTAAACAGCACATGTGAAATAAACAGTGCGTGTGAAAATAAACTGGACTTGACGCGTCTGACAGGCTCTGAATAAATGGCCTGCTACAGGTTAAACATTAGTTTAAATGTGTAGCTCTCCATATATTTTAAATTAAGACAGTTAACTCCCAAGCCTGTGTAGAAAAAAAAAATCAGCTATATGATGTGTATTGTAAATATATAGGAAAAGTAAGAGATCTCCTTTTATAAATGTATAGGCCCTACCTCTTATGTGAGATCTTGTGAATTATACAGAATGACGGTCCACAACACCCTGCTACCCATATTAAGATATTATACATGTTGCTACAAAAGTGTGCGCAGTATGTAAAGAAAACATGGAACCACTAACACTGGACATTAGACTGAAAAATGTGAAATAGCTGTGATTTGCCTTTTGGTTTCCTCTATTTTAGATAGTAAATGAACTTAAAAGTTACATAACAGTTTCCCCATTGGTTAACTTTAGAATTGTGTTTACGTGTTTGTGCAAGAGACAATGCTATTTACAGATTTAAACGTGTAGTTTCTACTACTAGGTTCTAATGGGGATATGACTTAGAATTGCTTTCGTTTGTTTCAGAGCTGACGGCATCCAGCCCCCTTGTTGCTGCAGGTAGTAGCAGGAGGATGGTTTATTTCAGAGTAAAAGCTTAGGAAGCTTGTGTGCCTGCTGTTAAAACTACCTTGGGTGATGCAAGCAAACTAGGACGCCAACAATATCTAGTTTGTGATGAAGCAGCTGGAACAGAACCCTGACTATGATTGAATGTACAGCTTCGGCCAAATGTGTCACAGCACCCTAGAATGTTAAGATTGAGACTATTTAAAAAAAAAAAAAAATATATATATATATATATATATATATATATATATATATATATATATATATATATATATATACACACACACACACACACACACACATATATATATCTATATATATATATATATATATATATATATATATATATATATATATATATATATATATTTAATTTTTTTTTAATTTATCATGTAATCAAAAGGAACTAAAACATTCTATTTCACAAAAGTCTTACAGAAGCCATAATAGTAGTACTTGGTATTTGCAGTTCATTACATTGTGCTTTAAGACTTCCTTAATCCTCTCAGGCACGGACTCAATGAGGCGCTGAAGGGTCGAGTTATCCTTTACACTTGATTCCAGCTTGTTTCGGTTGCATGGGTGACTTTTCCTGATTTCCTGTCGTATCAGACCCCAAACATTTTCCAAAAGAATTGGTATCCGGCAAATTTCCAAGCAAAAATTGAAGTGGCGTGATCCTGTTGTCTTTGGAACCACCTCTTCACTTGTTTGGCATAAAGGCAAGGGGCTCCATCCTCTTGGAAGCAGAAATCCCTGTTGGGGAAAATGGTTCTGTGCCAAAGGCAGAACTTGAATGTCTTAACTCACCATCTCGACAGCAAAGCGGCTTGTTTGTAAAATAATAGGATTTTCAATCAAATATAAACTAGTAGCTAAGGTGATGTCAGCAATACATTATGCAAATTAGTACCATTGAAGGTTCAAACCTTCCTTCAGTAATGTGTTCCGAATCTTCAAAGGTCAAAACGCACCCTTCGTTACAGTCCTACATTTTTTCAGTGTTTATTTTTGTAAGTTTAGTTCCAGTATATGGAAAACTATAAAGCGGTATGTAATTTCATATGTTAAGTTAACATTCAGCAGGTTTCATTTGACTAACCGATAATTCTAGGATGATGCAAAACTTTTGGCCATAGCCGTACTATAGCATGTTAAACATGATAGTGGACAACTGAAGCTTTAAAATGAATCACAAAAGGAGGAACTGGTAGTGCACCACTGCTGAAGCTTTAAAATGAATCACATGGGGGAGGAACTGATAGTGCACCACTGCTAAAGCTTTAAAATGAATCACATGAAGGAGGAAATGATTCAAGAACAGGTTACGGTTTATTTCTAGAACAGGGGACAAGAGATACACAAACAGTACAGTACATAAGGTACATTAAAATGAAACTGAGCACTTCCAACACAAGAAAAACATTACACATTCTTGGTTGTGGTTCAGATCACAGCAGTACATCCAGATTTTAAACACAATTTTTTTTTTACAAGCGACACTTAAAGTGGGCTAATGGGTACATAAATATTTATTGTATGTAAACACAATCTGTTTTTAAAAACTGGGCAAACAGTTGCCTGTCAATTTAACACAGCTTCACATACTGTAGTTACTGCACGTCACATTTCAGAGAAATCTGCCGTAAACAATTACCCTAACTGTGTGCTTGTTAGCTCATTGATTTCTTTAATGTATTGGAATGGTTCCTACTGTATACAGAACAACAGAGTCTAGCAATAAAATACGTCCAAGCATTTACAACATTAGCAATATAAACACTCTGCTCCACACCCTATGTTTTATATAACATACACTACAATTTACAAGGCCTGGTCTGCCAATCTGGTGTTTATGCTTAACTGTTAACAGTCCCCCCACCCTCCCACCCCCTTCACCTCTATCTTCTAACTTACATTATACTGGACACTTGATCAATGAAAAAGACCCCTGTGGTAAAGCGAACTCATTAGATAGGGATTTGAGCCTTTTGTTCAAAGGGTAAAGAACTCCAGTTTTTAGAAACACTAAGAACTCAGCCATGTGGAATTTGAAAAACGACTGCATTTTCCTGACAAACAATGCAAAACAGCATCACAAGGGGCCAACTCACGCAGCTTTCTTAAACAGATCTGGCCATCGGGTCATAATAACACATTTTGTTTTAAGGATGGCATTTACAAGATGTTGGAAGGTCTCCTGTGGAAGCCTCAGAGAGTGATGTTGTGCAAGGTGGAGGTGCATTGTCCAGAGACTTAAAGCTTCAAAACACAAATTACACACGTATTTTATAGTAGTATACATGTTTAAATTTACGTAATATTACAAATTGTATGACCTACTAATTGGATAAGATAACGATAACAAAATTCAAAATTACACAGCAGCTTATCCTGCTCAAAAACTGTACTTATTTTGACTGGCTGAAATTACAATTGAGTAGCACAATCTCTAGGTCTCACATGACCTCCTTGGGTCTCCCAAAACCCCACAATTGCATAGCTGACTTGTAACCTACTCGGAGCCTGCTATTGTGTGAACCTGTTCAATGAGCCTCATGCCTGGGAAACAGTGGGGGTAAAACTGACAGCTGTCATTTACTTTGTTTTCCTGCTAGCTCAACTGCACAGCTGAGAATAGAGCCTCTTCAGCAGCAGATCTAATGTGATAAAACCACAAGAGAGTTCATAAAGCTGTTAAGGTAAACATAACCTTACAAGGAGGGGTACTCCAGTGAGACTGCATTTCTTCCAGGAAAAAAACAAACTTCAAACTAAAGGCTGAACACATTCACAGAGAGATCAGCTATACAATTTGCAGGTCTGCCTCAGTGAAATGACATTGGTCCTAACAGGGCTCCAGGTTGAAAAAACACTCAAAAGATGAACGTATGGGGCCAGTCAACAGGAAAATGTGCTAGAACACCTAAATAAATAATAAGCAAGTACTAGGGCTGCAACGAATTTGATCTTCGAAGGTTTGAACCTTCGATGGTACTAATTTGCATAATTTACTAAAAGCTAATTGAAATCTTAGTTCCTTATTTAAAAAAATAAAAAAAATGTTGCTTTGCCGTGCCAGTTGCATAGAGCTGTACGAGACAACATCAGCAGCAGTTTGATTTTTTCATTTTTTTAATCAGTATTTAATCGTATAATGAAGGCCTATAGCGAGGATGTAAACTGTATATGTACACTTGGTTGGCAGTTTGGACCCGAAATCGAAATCATATTCGATTTTTTTTTCTTTTTTGCCTGGGTTGGGAAATAACGTTAACGTTTTAATAAGGTAATCAACAACATAACAAAATGTGAATATTGGTGGGCAGAGTACAGTAGCTTGTAATTCCAGTCTAACTTAGTTTATAAAATCATAGCCTTCAATATAAAAGTATACACATTGGCTGTCGTAGTGTCCATTTTAGCCTTTGTTTCATTGGAGCAGACACAGTCATGTGACATGTACCACCAGTGCACTGACTGGATAGGATTGCTTGAGTTGTCAGGGGTATTAGACTGGACATTTCCCGCAGGATTTGGTCACAAGCAATGTTTGAGTGTACATCACCCCAGAAATCACTGAAGCATTACCAATGAAAAACACTGATCCCTCTAAACGTGTTTTACCGGGATGATCTGTGAGCGGAATCTCGATTGAGAAACCGCTGTGTGATTAAAGCACAAAACGTTATGTTGTATAGAGTAAAAAATCGGATTGCCCGTAGGGCAAGCAGCCAAAAAAAACACGTTGTCCAACAGATTCTTTTGGTTGTCCGGGAACGTCAGGCTAACGATTTTGCAAGCCATGCTTTCTCAAATAAAAATGTTCAGCATCATTATTTTGTACAACACTGAATGCACTGGGAATTGCAGTCCATGCAAAAAGTTTTGCATGACTGGTGAATTTTTTTGTGCAGTAGTTATTTGGTTCTGGAGTGAAAGTCAGGCTGAGGTTCCAGGTTACATGCAACGCCTGACAGAGACCAAGTAAACAGTCATTGGAAAGCTTTTCAGAAACTCTTACAACAACCAGGAGGGAATCAGACTAAACATATTTTCTGCAAAGCTCACATTTGTAAAGCCTGCAGTACTTAAGATTACATTTCCTCTTTCCGCATTTTCTTTTCATAATAGTGCAGAAATAACTGGGCAAGAGTTACTGAAGCAACAAGTTGGAAACATGAGAAAGAAACTGCGAATGTTGTAGAAAGAAAAGGAAACATTAAATGAATAAACCAAATTTGTTTATTTATTAAAAAGCGGTTTCAATCTTTGCAGTGGCTCAAACCCCTTGGGAAATGTGGTGCTTTGAGCAGCTGAGATTCACAGCAGTCCATGCTGCTACCATGCTAAAGTAGGAAGTACTTAAACCCCATGCTTCCAGCCTGTTTGAATAAGCCACATAAAGGAGTCCACTATATACTCAGAACTAATTCAGATGTTAATGCCAGCTCTTTTTCACGGACTCTGATTAACTCCCTCAGAGTTAATAGTTTCCCTGCTAACAAAGATTTATCCTCCTTTTCACTGCAGTGCTACCATTAAAGAAAGCGAGAAGGAATAAACTTGTAGTGAGCCTTACAGTAAAGCCTTTTCAGAAAACAATTCAAACTATGTTTTCTTTTACTTAATCCTGAGAGCAGATGTTTAACAAGACTATTTCTCTTGCTGGGAGGAATAAAAAATGAGTTTTATTTCTTAGTGAAAGGGAAATTCCCACCAAATACTGAAAACAAGTACAGTATATTAGATTAAAAAAAGAGGCAAAAATAGCTTTGAAATCAATGTCATAGTGTTATCCCTGGTTTGGCACTGAACTAAAAAACACATTTAATTTAAAGGTAAAGTTAGCGTACTTCTTAATACAGTTGGGGTTTTCTTTATTATATGTAATAGCGGGCCTCACAGGACTCCATTATTTAGTGTGTAACAGCAATTAGAAAAAAAGTTTTTTGTTTAAAACTGCAGTACAGCACATTTCTCTTTGCCACATGGTTCGTGCTAAAATCTTTCAGTGTGCAAGGTGTGCCATGCAGAATCACGGAGATCAAAGTACTGTGCAAAATATTACAATGTGCACATTACATTGTATTTAAAACACGAAGCACAGAAGTAAGGTTGGACAATGACTGATTGACTGCTAAAGATGTTCATGATTATAAAAAGTAGTCAAACCATCTTTTAATATCCCATTGATCGCATGTTTTCCTGCTTGGTTTTCAAGGGCTGAATTTTTTAAAATAAAAATCGGGACTAGCAGCAGAACAAAACAGCTTTTGATAAACTTAACTCTGATAATCCATGACAATTTTTCACTTCAAAAAGAGCCAAAATACCGAAAGGATGTATAGCCCAAATACAGTTAATCAAAGGACATCAATGCCATCTCCAGTTAATGCAAGGAGCATGCATACTGAATTACTGCACTGAACCTCAATTCAGTTTGGGCAAGGACAACAATAGCAGGTGTGAGAGAAGATATGAGCACATGATAAAAACAGAGGATCTGCAATGCTTCTAAGAGGAGAACAAAAATATTCAATGAGTGACGAAAGGCATCACACCGTTTTCCATTACCCAAGCTGAACCAAAATAAATACCAGATATTTTAAAACAAAGCCTTTTCTTAAAATTCTGCGGTTACGTTGAAGACACTACCTTGTTTTGATTAGATGTATCATTGAAACAAGTGGTTAGTATTTGGGACATGCTTTTTCTAGTCTTTCATAAATGGAAAATACTTTTGCTTTAAAACATCCACACTCAAAATGTATAAATCTAAGATTTACAGTATACAATAACCACAACTTCCGGGGACTTTGGCTCTACACTGCAGTTCACTACTCTGTGCGTAGCATCCTTTGCACATGAGATTACGGGACACGTTTAAGCATCTAGTTGATTTTTAGTGGTTCCTCCCGAAGGAGCTGATTAAGAGCCCCCTCTTTAGATCAGCATTGATTAAACTGTACATATACAGTAGTTAGAAAGTGGAGATCAAAAAAACTGTTTCAGTCGGTTGTGATCAGTTTGGTTTTTTATCAACTCTTTCAGCTGGTTTTGACACATGAAGTTTTCAGTAAAACCAAAATGAACTGCATGTGTTCAATACAGTGTTATTGCATCACCAATGCCAATGTATTATACAATTAGTGCTATGTACAAAGAATACAATAACCCTACAAACTGAATGGAGTCTGTCAGAATAGAAAACAAACACTTGTTCAACATAAATTGTATTAGAGTTTTTTCTTTTTTTTTTTTTTAAGAAGCAGCTTGCATTTGGATATTAGGGGCTGAACAACTAATCTATGCTTCAATTATTGAATATCTGCCCTTAAATTCCCAGAGTTTGCATTACATAATCGGTGAATCGATGCATCACATTAGTTTGAAGTCTAATGTTGCCGGTTTGCACCAAAACCTTGAGTGTGTGAGCACGCGTTTCTTTTAGTGCTAGTATAGTAGATAAACAATGTCAGCGCATTGCTAGGATACACATTACAGGTCTCTAAATCGCGCTGGATAGAGTTTGTATAAAATGAGTTGAGTTGCTTCACTGGCGATTCTATGAATTATTTGCATTAAAAAGTGACAAGAACACAGCACACCTTTTACATTAGGCATAATTTCAAAAGAACGGCAATATTAAATCAGCCAATTACCTTTTGTTTCAAAGCATGTTGTGTTTGGATTATATGTCAGATTAATTAAAATGTTTTGCTTTGTTTTGGATATAAAATGTTAACGGTAATGAAAAAACATAGTTCAGATAGAAATGACTTCTGTTAAAAATAGTATTTTGTATTATTACTACAATGTTAAAGGGGCATCTGATGCAGACGCACACATTCTTTTCAGTTGTCAAACTCAAGTCCTTTGTATTCTTTTATATAATCGTCAGTGCTCTAATTTGAATGCAAGTTTTGTCTTTTTGTTTAACTATTATGCATTATGTTTTTAGTTATTGGAGCTTCTGATACGATAATCAAATAAGAAAGTAGGCTGCAGACTGCACCACTATTGGACATACAAATGTTTGTATTTATAGGAAACTGCAATGGAGGTGATGTTTATATGGATGGGTCTTTTATGAAGAAACAGTGTTTTGACAGAGGGAATGGAGAGTAATGGAGAAACAAAAAGGTAAAGTACTAAGTTGTTACAGAACCTGCAATTAGCCTGATTGTCCTATGTATTTACGGTATACCCAACTGAGCCTATGCAATTGATTTAATTGTGGCAAAACTACATGACACCACCATCTAAACCATTAGAGGAGGCTCTGATTTGAAAGTTTGTTCCCATCACTAGCAGAACCTTTGTCACCCCATGTATTAAATAGCACACTAAAAGTAGCTGCCGGTAATCTAAACAGAATCTGATCTCTTCAACTTGCTCTGATTCATGAAGTTACCTAAGGAGAGTCCTTGAATTGTGGGGGGGGGGGGGGGGGGTGTCTGGTAGCATCCGATTGCAGACTCCACTGTTTTTCTGCAGTAGAAACAGCTTCTTGTGAGACACATTTTCGGACAGTATAATGATTTTAGAATCTATTACGTTTTTTTTTTTACAAAGTAACTTTGCCCAAAATGATATGATTTAAAAAAATACATAAATCTTTACAAAAAAGACGAACATCACCCACCGTACTGCGGCAATGCAAAATGGCTACAGGAAAACGAAAGAGAGTTGGAAAAAAAAAAAAGTTGGAAATCCTTTCACTTTGGTAATTACCAAGGATAAAATAGCACAATATTTTGTAATTATAAAGAGCACTGTAACTGATATTAAAGTCTGCCTCAGAGATTTAAAAAATATTGAGCATTACAATTTCCAAGTACTTGAATCAAAACGCCACTAAAGTCCCAAACATTGCCACAAGTCCAATATATAAATGCCAAATTAACACACAATCAAGTAATATTTAAAGTAATGAATATAATGTTTGCCTTCTTGTGCAGTTAATTGTATATGGTCAAGTAGGCCTATTACTAAATAATATAAAGTATTCAAATTCATGTATCCACATAACTGTACATTCAAATGAGATGTCTGGCCTACCTGTTTGAACTGTCTCTCACAGGTCCTTTACTTTATTGCAGTAGTTCAAATATACAAACAAAACTTGTACTAAACATAAAACGGACATTCGGTCCACAAGTTTACAGAACAATTTCAAGTGAAAAAAGCCTTCTGTCTACGGGAAGAATGGGGAATGGGGTCTGTGGTAAATCGCAACTTTTTCTCCCTTTGAAGGTTTTGTATGAATAGCTGCAGCAAGTTTTTCCAGCCTCACTGTTATTGTTTTATGGGCCTGCACAGTATTGGGATAATCTTACATCGACTTCAAAACTGCTGCATTCACGATTCACACGCACTATCCTCATAGGGGATAAAGTGATCACGACCCTGTTCAGCCCAAACTAACCCGAGAAAAGCTTTCAATGGCAGAGAGAGGCCGATAGAAACCGGAAGAAAAAAAAAAAGAAGTCATAAACAAAGGAGATAGCTGCTTCTGCGATGAGATGTTACAGTAATAAAATAATGATTTGGATAGCATTATTGAGGAGTTTGGTGATAAAACAAGTGATCAGGAGATGATTTATCAATATGCACGACTATGAAAAGGTATGTGATAAATACAGCGAACAAGGTGTCTGGCGGGGCTGGAGATGCAGTATTTAGTGTCCTGTTGATATCGAGTGCCTTTTAAACCTGTTTTACTGTGAATAAACTACTTTTAAACGGCACGTGTAAAATAAACAGAGCGTGTGAAAATAAACTGGACCTGACCGGTGCTGAATAAATGGACTGCTAAGGGTTAAACTCAAAAAAGTATTTTCCTAAAATTTAAGTCTTAAAAAAGGGGGGAGCGACTTTTACGCCAGTGCGACTTATAAACCAATTTTTACGGTAGTTAGAAATGCCTATCCATGTCGTTGATGTCAGTTGGTAGCCTAACGTGCATGAGATGACATGGCAATATAAGATGTACTGGAATGTTCTGAAATCTTCTTGATTTTAAATTACACTATATTATTATGTTTTTTTTTTATTCCTTTAGGTAAAAGTGTTGACATAACAGGGGGTGCAGGGCTGCACTCCAATATTCAAGCTTATTCGAAACCCTGCCTGCCTTCACTTCCTTTCCCACTAACCACAGCTGAAGCAGAGGTGGACAGCCTCTAAAAAATACTCTCCTGGCATCAAAGTCATGACCCTACCAATATGCAGCCCATTTTCCTCAGTGCTAAAGCTTAGTTCAATGTCAGGCGGAGTAATTATTGTGTAAAGCCAATTGTGCTTAAAATAACCAACTTTTTCTGCTGCCTCACTCAGAGATTAACCACAGCCCCTGGGTCTTGTGGAACATGACAATAGAGCACCTGCCTGTAAATCAGTATAGTACAAATTGACAACCTCGCTGTGCCAAAATTATTTCAGCGATTTCAATTTAGTCAAAATCTGGTATTGTCAAGTCTAGTATGCAAAGTTCAAGTCTAGTATCTTTGTAGTAGTATGTTTTAAAGCATAAGATTACTGTATAATATACATGTTTTATATACTTACAACAAAATACAAAACATATATGACAAAACTGTTAGCATGTCAACTTCCACTGGAGTTCTGTTTAAGACCTAAACCAGAGCTTCTGAAGTATAGTTGTATTTGGTGTGAAAACATTAAAAGACAATCAAAATTCAGCAAACTAATGACGTGTTTTACACATGTTTAATGAGCAGAACGCTACTAAAGCTGTTGCTATTTTATTTAGTCAGCTTTTTAGTAAACTACAGGAACAGTCCATTGCTTAAGATGACTGTGAGATTTCACTGCTGTACCAAGTCGCGCTTTTCCTGGTTATCGTTGCAGTTCTTTTAGCATAGTACTATACTTGAAGATAGGTGATTAAACCCTGATCATTTCATTTTCCAGATTTTTCACTTTGAAACTGATGGAACCCTTTACCTGTTAAACTAAACTAATAGAATAAATATGATTAGGGAGTTCAAGACAGATCTTATGCAAGAATTTTAAATCACAAAGTCACTCTCAGCCAATCAGAACATCTGACTTCAGAACATTCGCATGCCTCTTTTTGACATACTTGTGCACTGTAGCAGCGGATAAAGATTCTAAAGACATGGAAACCTGCATTTAACATGTACTGTGTGTGTTCTTTTAAACAATAAATATTGATTTGCAAGCGGGTATAAAAGTCTGAGTGACAAACAAGAAGAGACCCATCCCAAGTGCTGATGAGAAGTCAAGTGTAACAAATTCAGGGGGGTGCAATTTTGGGAAAAAAACGTGTTGTCCAAAGGGACAAAATGCTAGAAAAAACCTACTTGTCCTTCTTAAAAATCTACTTGCCCCCTCCCCGTCGCACAAAATACACACAAAAAAATAGAATATAACTTGTAGGATTTTCGTTTTATTTACCAGTGAACGCAGACAATCAATTAGTGATTAACAGGAGCAGATCTAGCCTGACTGGTTCACTAAATTCTTCAAGATACACGAAAGGTTCCCTGTGACCCGACCTCACCTCAACAAATGTATAACATACTTTAAGGAAATGTTCCTTTCAGTGCAGTTTGGAACACATTTAACATAGTAAGAGTACAACTATAACAAGCAATACTTGGGAGTTATTCAAATATAAAAATAGCTGCTTAGGTCCCCCGCCCCCCCCCCCTCCTGAATCCAACTCCTGATGTACAGGTGTTTTATAGTTAGTTGCAATCACAGATACAAAATCATTGCCAACTTTAAAGGACTTGTGTATAACTTGTCAAGTTCCTCTGCATTTTTTACTATTTTTCTACCTAAATGCATGCAATATTTACAGCAGGCTTCATCAAATTCTGCAACGAAATTTTTTCTTTAGTTTATTTCTATTACACTGCACTCTGTTTACAAGAATCATATCCGTCCTGGATGATTCGATTCTTATAAGCAGTTGATTCTTATAAGTGGACCGATATGATTACTGTGTTTGAGAATAAAAGCTTTGTTCCCTGCAGTATAAAGGGTTGACCACTAGATGTCATGAGTTCCCGCATGTACACGCATGTATGTTTACTTAGTTCTCTAACTGAAAGCAAGGTTTGTTTGTTTCATTAGCGGTTGTTTCCACATCGCACTGTAAGAAAAATACCAACATTGGTTTTAAACTGTAAATCAAGACTCCAGCCACATCATTTACACTGTTCTCATGTGTAAGCAGCTTGTTATAGGAGTATGACTGTTTACTCAAGGATGCAGAATCCTATTTTACTACGGTATACTTAACAAGCGATCGTCTCGTGAGGGTGCCTAGTTTAACTGCCCTGCAGTGTTACGTATAATGGCCTTTGAATTAAAATGACATTACAGTTCAGTACTTTACTGTCAGGACTACCACTGCATTTAAGCATCTGTGGCTTATTTTCTGTTGCAATGCAAATCTCAGTTTTTCACTAAGCAGAGATGCAAAGCTCCACAATCCCCCCTGTACACGTCATTACACTTGATCAAGTGCCGTGTTACATGCAGTCAGTCTGCCCTGAAATGATTCTTATAAAGAGGACTGCTTGATTCTTACAAACTGAGTATTTTACATTGGTTGGTATAGAAATGATTTTGTCCCAGTGGTTTTGATCACTATATGCGGTTGATTTTTATGTCAGTGATTCTTATAAATGGAGTGCACTGTATATACTTATCTATGCTATCTATCATAAACATACTTCTCAATCTGCATTTTTTTTCATGTGCATGTCCAAAAAATAACTAATATTGATTCTGCTCTAATCTAGTAATCTAGCTTCTTCCACAGCTAGCCAATCAGAAGCGATAGGGGTTGAACGTAAACACTTTTTTTTTTTTTTTTTTTTTTTTAATGTTTCTGCTTTGGTGCTCGTCTTCCGCAATTCAGTTCAGAAACATGCGTGGCACTCTACAAATATAACCAGAAGTGTCTTTCTAGCAACAGAATGAACATAGGACAAATAAATAAATAAAAACTACTCGTCAGGCGGACAAAGTATAACGGCAAAACTTTTTGCCCGTAACACAAATCTTGTTGTCCAGGACATCAGGCGATACGAACTGCACATCCTTGGAATTACTATCAGTGATAGAAAAAAATACATCTGGACTTTCGAAGAAGAGATTATAACTTGCTTCACTTGTGAACCAGAAACATTTGAAACCTGGCATTCACGTGGCTACAAGAGCAGACTGTGACCTGATCAGATCCATATGCTTCTTCACACCCCAACTCCCTCTTTCCACATTTCCTCAGACATTACATCAGGGCATCTTGCAAAGTTTTGACCCAGACTTCTGCTTGCAATTGCTCGTTGCACTTAAAACGGAGAACTTTCAAACAAAACAGGAAAAAACACTTATTGTTGCAATAATACCATTAAGACAAATCACTACAGATTAAATACTTAAGTGAAAACAGATTATATCAGATCACAAAGGGAAAAACAACTGCCACCCTAATGTTTGAAATGCTAGCCAGAAAAATTCCTATACAAGCCAGTTTGATTAAATTCTAATGGAAAAATGCTAGCGGAGAGAGAGAATTAATTAAAACCACAATATAGACTTAGCATGGCAATGGAATTTTCTACACATTGAGTGTGATTTCTTCATTCGTTTGTTATTTTTTGTTACCCCCCACATTTACTGCAGCATGAAACCTTGCATATATGAAGCCACTACAGTACCTCAAATGCTTTCTGCATTATGAGGCTTTGACTTTTAGAGAGGCACCTTTATTACAAAAAGAATTTAAAAAAATGGAACAAAAGCGCTCATTTGCCTAGTAAGACACCCACGATTGAATTTGACCTAGAGAAAAAAAAAACATCATAAAATGCAAATGTGTACCAAGAATGAAGCCAATACATTAGGTCTTTATCGTATGGAAAGCAGAGTCACATGACCACAGCAGCCATTATGGTCACAGGTCAGAGAATGTTATGAAGGATTTTCTATACCTCAGAATATATGAGATTGCCAGCTGAATAGATTAGGAGAATATCAACTGTAGGCAAGGCGGCTGATTTGCCATTTCTCACAGGGACTCTTAAATTACTACCAAAGTGAAGACTGGGCTTCTGCGACTAACTGCCAAGACTGACAGCAAGTTGAATGTCATACTCTAGTCTTTACAGTACCAGCTAAGTTAAATACTGATTTACTGCGTAAAATGTAGGACTTAAGGGTTTATGAACAGGGTACGCAACCTCCACACACTGTTACTGCCATGTCGGACTATTGAAAACATTATAATCCAAACACCACCCTAATAAATTAGCCACACGGCTGCCAAAAAAAAATACTAAACAGAGTGTGAAATGTTGAAATAACAATAATTTAGACAAACCCTTCCAGGAATCAAAATATATTGAAATGCATTTTACTAGGAGAGAGTCCGTCGAGGCTCATTTCCAAGGGAGGCTGGGAAAACAGTGACAGAAACAGATTTCCAAAATGTAAGAGCGTAAGAAATAAAGTGTGCTGTACATAAAAGCTCCCTCAGGACAATACTGCTTAACAGCTACAGTGCACTACAAAAAGCCCACGCAAGAAGTTGTTAAATTTTTCGGCTTTAACTTGCAGCGGGTATGTATAGAGATCTCCTGGGGGTCTATTTCGTGTGGAAGGAGACTAAGCAAAGAAAGATAGCACTGATCTAGCTAAAGGGCGTGAAATGTACCTTTATAAAACTGTGAAGAATCAACACTGAGCTCATCTGCGGGGTTCTTTCTGCTGGGTGGAAATAATCTCGCTTAACACTTGTCGAAGTTCTGTCAATGATTTAAAGGTGTACTCTACCTGCTATTTTATGTTATTTATGGAGTATACAGATTATTGAAATTGGGCAATATTAAAAACAATACACACACACACACACCCAGTGAGTCCCGATACATAATTGTATAACAATCACACATTACCGGAAAGTTTAGAAATATTTGTATAAAAATCGAGTGTTTATGGGATTATAGCCAAACACAATCTATAATGTCTGCAAGAGGTTATGAGTGTATGATAACATGTTGGGCAATATTGGTGTAAAAATCATGGCGGTTTTGTACAAGTGCGTTGTACTTAAAACTATTTTGTTTTCTTAAACAGTCCTTGTTCTTATTGGACAAAATTATTTTGAAACCTGAAACAGAATTCAGAAAGTACTTTTATATCAACAAGCTTTACCAAATTTAAAAGCCTGATTTGGCTTACAGCATGCCAACCGTCATGATCTCCAGCTGTGGATGTATTCTATATCCCAGTACAGTGGTGGCAGCCGTACTATATTGTAAATGTACAGTCATCCATTGTGCTGAAACGTTGCATTCGTTAGTGTAAAATGTTGCATCACAATCCAGGGATATTTGGAGATGCCTCTTTTAACCGGCATGCCGTAGTCACATGTTATGCTAAAGTTGTAAGAAGCAACTTCAGTACAGTAGCAGCACATGATTTATAAAAACATTTTGTTAGTGATTGCAATACAAAATTAGACCCACCATTCTTGTCTGTATGGTGAAGAACAAAGTGTGCTGTTGCTGTAACAAACTGAAAAAAAGCAGACTTGTGCTCCTTTACTCACCAGTACTGCTGCAGCCTTTTCACAGCAAGAGAATGTACATTTTCCACATAACATTAAAGTGCCTTTATTGTAAGCTGGAGTTAGAAAAATCCTAATTTGACTCATAAACCTGAAGCGAGTCTCGTTATATATATATAAAAAAAAATAATAATTTTAAAATAACTGTTAATACAATAAAATTCCAAGTTACAGCAGATTGAAATGCTTCATGTTTCTATTAAGAAATACCTCTCTTTTTTTAAATTAATTTTTTTCTAAAGAGCTAGTTAATACTTTAAGCACTAAGTATCTTGATGTGAAGATTCTTTAATGCAAGTTTCTTTAGAAGACAATCTCCAAAACTTTTAAAAATGCAATTAGAAATGTGTTGGGACACAACGCATAGTTGTTAAAGTTTAACACTAGCAGTCATGTGTGTTCCACAGCTCAGATCATCTTTATTCTGCATTCTTCTTTATTCCAATGTGCACTGAACAAATACAAAGTATGGCCAAATTTTACAACAAGTATATGGAGTGTTATGAAGAATATCAAGTATAAGAAAAAACTCAATGTGTTTCACACCACAAACCTGTACAACTTTAACGGACACAATCTGGTGTCTATTGTAATGATCTCAGTGGCAGACCTAAATACTAAAATCTGTTCATCTGCAAACCTCTATACACCATGTGTATCACCATCCCCAGCAATAGAAATAATGTGGAGCCCAGAAGTACATCCGTACCTGTGTATTACATACAGTATATCTTGAGAACCACTTACCCAAATGACATGAAACTTGCTTACAGTAGGGCTTCCTTTAGCACAAGTCATTGAAAGAATCAGAATGTTAACAGCATACTTCTTGTAGTACATTCTTTCCACTGTATATCATGTATTATGTATTTCTCTATTTGAAGTATTATGGATTTTCTTGTATTTATTGCATCTTGTAAAGTGCTTTGTGATGGTGTTCCACTATGAAAGGCGCTATATAAAATATTGATTGATTTATTAAGGTCAATAAATTGTCCAGTATTTGAGTGAAGTTAAAAGGGTGGTGTTATTCCACTGCACTTCATATTATTTAAACATAATTTAAATGTTACTATAGGGGGAATTGAGTACTCTTTTGAATGAATGACTCTCTCTCGCTCTCTTGAATGGAGTACTCTCGAATTGAATTGAGTACTGAATCGAGTACTCTTTCTGTTGAATGGAGTACTCTTTCTGTTGAATGGAGTACTCTTTTGTTTGAAGTCAGATACAATACTTCAACTTTTGCAGTTCATCTATTTCATCACAACATTTTATTCCTCCTAACGTTGCTTCAGTACATCACAGCCTACAGACCATCACTATCCAGGAGAGACTCCTGCTCGGTGCTTGGTTGCAGCTCTCTATAAGCTAAGTCCTCTCTTGGAAAAGATGTTGCTTGATCGTTAGCACTTTTCATAAGGGCCCAGTTACAGTAAAGGCCGCTACATACCAGATGCGATGCGATTTTTCATTAAGCAACAAGATACTTTCACAGCAACATGACCAAACATCTGAAGCAACACAGACGCGATGCGCCAGGTTTGAAAACTGCCACTGTGAGAAGCTAATTTTAACAGAATGCTGCTAATTGCAATTTTGATCAATGATGTGTTGGAACTAATTAAAGGGGAATTGAATGGAACTGGAATTGGGAATTGAAATTGAAAAACAGGAAAATACCCCAAACCGGTTTCTAAAAGCTAAACATGATTACAGGCCAAATAGCTGACGCTTTAAGAAGCTACTAAACAAGACATATATATATATATATATATATATTTTGGGTCTAATTTTAGGGCAACATATCAGTGCTGAAGACACAAGCTTCAACAATTTATTATAATTTAAATGTTAAAAGTTATCTATTTGAGGATTATCTAAAAATGTAAGAATAAACACTCACTACATAAGAAATGTATTCCAGAACTTAGTTAGGGCTTGAATTTTTCAGGTTTTTCAGTTCGGGGGATATCATTTTTTTTTATTATTACTTCGGTTATTTTCTGGTATTAAAAATAAACAGCACTCAAACACTCAAAATTTCAGTTTATAAAATACATTGAAGTTTCACCAATACATATACAAACATTAATAATAATACTATACATTGAAGTTTCACTAATACATATACAAAGGTTAATAATAACTTTTGTTATTAAAAATACAGTACAGTTCAAGTTTCTTTCTGCCCACCCCATCATATGATTATAGCGTACTGTAGTACTTAATCAGAATACAAGTAACTATTTACACGTTTTCCTAAGATTAAACATTCACCATGATACTCTGATTAAGGTTTGATATTTATGTAGCTATAATAACAATAATAATAACGGCAGTCGCTGTACACGCACAAAAAAGTTTAATATGCATTAGTAGGAGCACCCCTGTGCAGTACAGATTTTAAGATTTTGCTGTTAATTTACAAAGCCCTGAATGGATTAGCACCTAGTTATGTGCAGAAGTTACTGACCCCGTATCTTCAAAGCCGCATTCCGAGAGCACAGGATGCAGGGCTCCTGGTTATTCCTAAGGTCAACAAAAGCAGCACAGGAGGGAGGGCTTTTTCTTGTAAAGCTCCTAAATTATGGGATGCTCTGCCTTCATTTGTCAGGGAAGCTGGGACCGTTACAGTTTAAGTCAAAACTAAAAACATACTTTTATAAAATGGCTCTCTTATCTTAGTGGGCGTTAATGTAACTTTAAAATTGCTGCTTTTGGATTATTATTATTATTATTATTATTTATACTGTTTTTGAAATCTGTTATTTAAATGGTCTGATTATGGCAGTTGTATGTGAGACATGCTATACAAACGTATTGTGGTTTGTTATTTCTTTCTTCTATGTACTGTACAGTGCTTTGCGATACTGTTGTACAAAAAATGCAATAAATAAATAAATAACTGTACAGCAGTTTTATAGTTACAGTAATGTTTTCAGTTCATCGCTGAATAAAACTTTAACACCATGTTGCTGGTTTGGTTGTGTTCCTGGTTGTTAAGCCCTTTGCTAAGCAAATCATACATTGACGCAAATGACGCGTATTACTTAGTGCACAAAACTGATGATTGGTCAGTTGCAATGTCTTTGCAGACTGCCCGCCTTCTGAATGACACTTTCTAATTAAACATCAAGGCCTGTGCCAAGCAAGCTCAGTCATTACCAAGGGACAGCGGTAGGGATAAATTATTGAAACAACAGGAAACGATTGCAAATACCACATTGTACATGTAAATGGCATTTTTCAGCTATACCTTTTAAATTAATTGTAGAAAACTAAAAAAAAAAAGTTATATTTTGTACATTTAGAAAAATAAGCCACCCATTTAATTCTATTATGTTTCTTAATTTATAACATTCAGTATTTTAGTAATTTAATATTCAGTATACAGTATGAGGCAAATGCAGCATGACCTTGTCTGTGTTAGCCAGAAGTTACAATCATAATCCATGCAATAATACAAGCCCTGAAATAACTCAGGTGTTCTTTTTAATGTATTAATTGATGTCTGAAATATGTAACTCATGTCCTATTGTACAAAAGCATGTTTCTCTCCCATTTGGAATTAAAAGTCTTGTTTCGATAATGTAGTAATAAAAAGGATTAAGATCTTAAACTAAATAATATCTGTGTTTGTCCCAATAATTTATGGAAAACTGGCCTTTACACACAAAAACTAAACACAACAGTGCATTTCAGGGTAATTCAAAATATTAGCTATAAAATACAGTAAACAAAACAAGCAAGAATATATGTTTAATTTACCTACAGCTAAGAAGCCTGGGGGAGAATTGTATTGTTATAGAGGTTTCTGCTTTGAAACGTGCACTACGTGCTTATACATTAATTCCAAGTGTCGTAGAGCCAGCAAAACGATCGGATAATTGTAGTGTCCGTGACCTCAACTACGCTTCAGTGAAAGAACAGAGAACTCCCTGTCATGGAATCAGCACTGGACAGACCTGCCTAAGAGAAGAGGCCTGGAAAAAGTGTCAGGTGTTGCTTGTTTGCAAATGACTGATGGCAGTAGGTAATAAAGGCTGAGCCACAGCAGATCCAGTTCAGTGCGATGCCAGGAGAGAGCCGTCTGGCCCTGAACTATGCGATATACTCAGCTGCCGTATCAGTGGGACGAGCAACAGGGAGGCCAGCGAGCTAACCAGTCGAAAACAATGTGACGGGAAGGGAACACATCAGCACAGGCCGACCCAACACCTGCATTGTCAAGTTGAATAGGCACTAAAAACAAATTCAGAACAAGACATTCTGCAGTCTTGTAGAGGAACCCCTACAGCATCTTTCAAGTGGTCATCAACATCTAAAAAATATTTTGGGGGTTATCACGTTTTCCAGGACGTCCTTTACAAATGTACGCTGAAAAATGTCATCAGAGAAATGGAAAAATTCAATGCCATCCCCATTTCACAGACATTAGAACAAAGATCTCAAATGTTCTCTGGGATATGAGGCTTTGACATTGTGGTGGCTGTAACCTTGTTAAAGAGTTCATATTTATTGGCCAATACCCACAGCTTAACTCTGAGAATCTCAGAATATCGTTACACCAAACGTGAGGTGTTTTAGACATTTAATCACATCAGAGTAAACGGTACCAAAGTAATTTCTATAACACTGAAAATATGTGGTCAGCATCTGAAAGGGTTTATTATGAACTGCTGAAGACGCAACAGCGAGAGGATTTACAAAAACATGTAAGCGCCCTGCACAGGATGCTCAAAAGTTTACACCAAAACAATAACTGGACTGTTAATGGTTTTTATTTGTTTGCTTTTTATGCAAGTAAACTGCATCAGCGCATGAGCCCTGAAGAGTAAACACAACCATGCAGATTGCTCAGGTGACCTTGACTAACACAGCAATAAAACCCTGTTTAAACTCACTCAAAAACTCTGAACCAAGTGTTTATACAGACAGACAGACTTTAAACTGGAGATCCTGCAATACAAAAGCACACCTGCAAACCTAAACATTGCTGCTTTAACAAACAGCCTTCTACTTTTTTCCTTTTATTGGTAGATACGATATGGCAATCATGATTTGCAAATCAGAGTCAATTTGCCTCCACAGTGCATTGTTCTTTTTTATACACAATTGGTGGATAAACTTTTCAGGTAGATGACAGATTCTAAATGTCATTTACAAGATGGTCTTGGGGAAAAGAGGCAGCATATTGCATGTAAACTGTCACACATGCAAACAAGATGAATTGAATACTTGTACAAACAATACCTGAACTGCTGCTCCCAGGATGAGTGACTTCAACGTAGACTTCAAACGCTGTCTCTGTATTGCCCCTGAAAGTACAGTGTTACAGTCATTTTAGATCACATTGGCATAGGAAGTATAGGGTCCTTCATGCATTTAATACAAACAATCAACCACTAATGACTGCAAAGTGATTGGACTTTGATCTTCAAATGAATACAGTTTCAACTTTTTTTTTAATCAGCGGCACTTAAAACCTGATGCTCTATAATTGATTGCAAATGTAAATGTGCATTTTACAGATCATAAAAAGATAGTACACAGTTTGCGCCGTGCAATTAGGGAATATAAAAGTGCAAGTTTAAACTTCTCTGATAAAAAAAAACACAATGCACATAGCACAAATAAATACTACTCAAAAACAATCAGTATCACCAGCCAATCAGCTTCCAGCTTCTAGTGGGCTTCTATCAGATTTCAGATGCCCGCACCACCGCATCAACTGTGAATCAAACTTAAAATCAATCTGCACAGGTGACCTTATCATTTTAACTTACCTTAATGAAAGCTTGGTTCATTGGACACCAGATACTAATCAAAATGCACATACTACAAATACTAGTGGTATAGTCACATTGCCATGAAGCCTACAATTAACATGCAGAGCTTTTTACAAAATGTAAAACTTTTGGTCAGTCAGTTCTGCCATTGGAACAGTTGTGTACTCTTATCTCGATTAGGGGATTATATACATTGTGGATTTCCTTACTCTGTTGAAAAGAAATACATGTAACAAGAAGCAAACAAACAAGGGACCCCTATTGAAAACATCCTTAAATGAATAACATGCCTTTTTGTAGGTATGCTGTATACACCTCATGTTTTACAATGGTTTATATGTTTTGTTTTTGTGGCTTTAATATTGATATTTCTAGTTTTTGCTAATTAGGGAGATATTTTTCAAACACATGATATAGTACGTCTAATATTCTGATATTGTTATATAAGGTAGGTATATGAGTATGTATCAGTGATTGGAAATCCTGGCCTGTAATTGGTTAAAACCTCATAATTGGAGCTAATATAACATTGCCCTGTTATCCTACGCCAACTGTGTCCGTCTGTGATTTAACAGAAAATGATTTACAAAACAGACTACTAAAATAGTGATTAAAACTGTTTTCTGACTCGACGATGCAAACAAATACGACCACTGGATTATGCAGCAGTCAGTACGCCGCACAGAGCGCTCGACGAACTTCAAAAACATGTTCTGTTATTTATTTATGCTGTACCACCTATATTTAAACATATATACAGTCGTATTTACTGCACAACCTTGGCTCGCTTATTTTCTTGACTGATTCATATATTAAATAGGTGCTGCACACTCGGCCATAGTGGGAAAATGAAATGTCGCTTCGGGCATTATAGCCCCTGTCGGTAACAAGTCTTCCCTCGGGTCAATAATTGTCCACTATAGCCCTGCTCTGCAGTCCATATGCAGTCCTATATATATATATATATATATATATATATATATATATATATATATATATATTCATTGTTAATGTGTTATTTTTACTATTTAGTCCCTGTCTCTACAAAACTAAAGCATGCATCGCATGCAATATAATGAGCACAACACGCTTAGGGTTACTTTCTGTTCAACAGCGTCAAATAGGCAATGTATCGACTCTCTCCCTTCAGTACACAGACGCCAGCCCCACATATTATTGTTATGCATCGCAGTGTCTTCTAAACCTGTAGGCCATTCCATCATACAGACCGGCACTGTCGTTACTAACAGTGTACACTATTAAATGTGTTTTCGTCCAGTAAGTATGACCCTTATCTGACTGTCACTGCAATAAGTACAGTCCTACGATTCGCGGCCTTGCAGCACCACTCCAGGAATCCCACAAACATGTTTCTTCCGCACTCAACAAAACACCATCATATGACCCTTACTTTATTCGGGAACCCATTTTCAGTTTTCAAAAGATCCGGGTCTATTTGTGTCAAAATCGTTTGTAGCTCGGTTATTTCAATGTTTCTATCCTTCTGCCCTGCGTCAGACAGCCGGAGAAAACTCCATGGTCACCAGGCACAGCTCCGAGTACCAGTGATCGATGGAATTGTGGGTAATGTAGTTCGTTGGGTGTGTGACCTACTTAGCTAGGAAAGAGTCAACAGCATGTTTTGAACTACTAGTCCCAGTGTTCATTGCCGCACTGGGAAGCAGCGAGCAAACAGCGCATGAGAAATGTTTCACAACATCCATCTCATTCATTCGTAAGGACAGTCATGTGCCTCACGTGCTGGTGGCGGTGTGCTGCTTGTTTACAGTATTTTTGCAATCTAGCAAATTAGCACCGCACGTCCAGAACTGCTGAATTACCCTGAATAGTACGTGAAATATAATATTTAATGATGTTTAAATGAGCAATACAAATGTATTTGCAATGTAAATGGTTCGTTGTTTTTGTTTGCTGCAGGCTAAACATAACGGCCATCACATGGCTACTAAAGGGATGTTTGATTTAAGTAAGCAAACATATACAATACAAGTTATTAGGCAGTGTGTATGTATTACTCATAAAGTGGAGAACATGATAATTTCACTGTTAACACTGATTAAAGTAGTTGTTCCGAAATGTAAGGTAAAATCCGGTATCACAGCACAGTAGATAAGGCGGTAGATTGCTATACTAGCAGTTCCACGTTATGCCAACTGGTCTGGCAGAACAGGTTTAGATCCCTGAGTTTGACCCCTGTTGGAAAACTGTGTCCAGCTCTGCTCAACTCACAGCAACAAAAAAACAGTCGGTATAGTGAAGGGTAACCAGGCTGGCATGAGCTGTGAGGACAGGAGCAACAAAATCAGATCTGGGGTGTTCTACAACTGCAGTGCAGTCCTATGTCACCTTTATGAAAACCAGTAATTAAAGGAAAATAATTGTGTACATCACACCTTTGCTTAAAAACTCCTGAATAAATATTCAATCGCCCTTAGTTTGAAATACAAATATGTGTGTCCCTAATGTGAACTGCATTGATCAGTTATATATTGTACAATATTGGAATGCATTTTGGTTTTCAACATAAAGTTATTTCATATATATATATATATATATATATATATATATATATATATATATATATATATATATATATATATATATATTTGGTGTATTTTCTACACTATTCAAAAATAAAACGTTCAATTGAAGGAGTATATTTAGTACCTGTCATTGGTGTTATGCATTTTATGTCAGAGATATGAAAAGTATATATGCAGTTTTTACAATAGTGATTTTAATAAGTTCAATGGATTTTATTTTGGGATGCTGCAGTCTATTTGTTTTCCACAAATCTGTCACTGGTGTACTTATCATTGGTGTTACAGTATATTCTACATGCTAACACTGCTGATGGAAGATACAGTATATTGTACATGCTAACACTGCTGATGAAAGTTACGGTATAATCTACATGCTAACACTACTGATGGAAGTTAACACCAATGACTGTGTTTTGTTCTTTTTTGTTGGTTTGTTAATAGACAATGTGTTTTTATATCTATTATTCTTTACCGAGGTATGATGGTCAAATGAGGCGCTGCTCAAAAGCATTCCGCCAACGTGGAGATGCTGAGCCAGTTCACAGAGCAGCCTATAGGAGAGAAGACAGCAAACTTATCATAGAGATGTACAAAGTGATCAAAAAAAAAAAAGAAAAGGCATAAATGAACCATCACAAAGAGAAACTTAGCATATCCAAGAAAACTATGCCTATTAATCATAATTCTAATACTATATTTATTTTTACAGATAACAGCAAGAAGGGCAAAGGAGGGTGGCTCAAGAAAAGCCCAAATGCTACAGAAACCTGCACAAGTTGCAAGCAGAGCTCATTCAACAGAAGAAACTCACAAGTACAAGAAAGGATGGCTAAGCTTCCAAATAAATCTCAAAATGTACATTCACTAAAGAAAGCCCAAGAACTCAGTTCTGTGACGCGGGCATTGCCCCTTCACGTTGCTCTCATGGGTGACTTAAAAGAAAACAAAAAGAAAGGGTGAAACAAGCATGTATCAGATTGTTCACAGGTCAGTACAGATTTGAGAAACTATCTCAGCCATCTGTAAGCAAATCTGCCAAAAAGTGACCAATAAAGGAGCCTCAACCAAAACAGACAGTCTTGTTTCGTATATGCATTAATTATATTATAACGGATAATGTTTTGTACAGTTCATTTATAGTTTTGAGTTTATTCTAATTTTGGCATCAGTCAGCATGATGTATGTAGCTGAACATTTAGAAAGGGTTAGATTAAGTTCTAAATGGTTTTATTTATTTACTTGTTTATTTATTTATTTATTTTACAATAATAACAGATATGGGCATAAACAAAGAAATACAATGAAATAAACATTTACAGGGCCATTTACAGTAAGTGTAATCTCATTGTCAGCATATTGTGTGATCCTCCACAGAGGAATGTATGTGAGAGAAAAACAACAGCTAGGAATATGACGGAAGGGGGCATTTTAAGTAATAGCCAACAGTATATAACCCTTTATTGAGCTATAAATTCATTTCACTGAATTGTACAACAAAAGCATGAGGTGTGTGCAGATGCATATCAAGATGCCGGCTTGTCTTTCCCCTTGGACTGAGAAAAGATTGGATTGGGTCATGGTCATCCTAACCAGCAGATTAAAGGTAAAGTAACTAAAGTCTTAAAATGAATTGTTCTACCCTTACTTAGTCATGGTATCCTCTACATGGCCAGCCACCCGCATCATTGTTCCGATTGTACCTGTAATAAGTGCTCTTCACTTTAAAATGCAGAGGCGGTCCGCACTGTATGCACAGACCCAATGATGGGAGGCAGGCTAGAGCATGGCTTCACAGACTGGGGGCAGTGTTCAGGGCTCAGCCTCATGCATTAAATACACCACTAGTGCACCGGCTTTGTTTTATTATACCAGCTCAGTCAAACAGATGGAGGTTTCACTCTTTCTTATTATAATTTATCTGTACATGTATATCTGTTGAATAGTCCATGTAGTATTGAGTCTGACTCGAAACTTGCTGTTGGAGGCGGGGCGTCATTCAAGCAGGCAGGGAGTGGATTGGCTGGTGCCGAAAGAACTGAAACAGGGTTGAAAGTTTGACTGGCTATTTTTGAGGGAGGGTGTTGTCGATGACAGAATTGTGGACCAATCGTGTTTTCCCTGTTGATTTGCTGTCCAGTAGTTGCGAATTGAGCCTTCTTTATGGTGTCCTGTCATAGAGATGATTGTCTCTAGACCAGCGTCAGAAAGTATGTTTAAGTAGCTCTTTATATTATTAGATTAGTTGTAGATTAGAACATTAAGGAAAAAAGCTGATATTTGCGCGCGGATTGATTTTAAAATATAATTCACAGTTAAGCACTTCAACGTTCCAGCAGGGATCTATGCAAAATAGAAGCCAGCTAGATCTGGAAGCTGATTGGCTGTTGGCACTCAATCGTTTTCTAATGCATAATATAAAGTGGTTTTGTTAGTTTGCCAGAAAGTCCAGCAGCTAATATATACAATAGCAGCAGAATTATACCAAAACAAAAACTATGTTTGTAGATTCCTTCTACTGCTCAGTAGGAGCATTGCATTCAATAGAACAAACAATGTAGTTTAACAAAAAGAAGAGAATAACTTTTATGTACTTCTTTTTGGGTTTTCTTTTGTAACAAGAGAAACAAACCCTATGGACTTAAACCGTTCTTGTCGGCTGCAGACATCCACATTTGAATTTCCTTCAGCCTCCCACCTTTTTTTCTAAAATTCCAACCCCCAAATGAAAAAGGAAAGATTCTAAAATGTAAAGAGCCATACTGTACACATTTGAGACAGGACAGGTTTTTAAATTGGCCCTAAAACAGAAATAAATGAATATGTCAATTGAGCCTGATTGATATATTTTATCCTGCAGACTGGTGCCTCTGATGTAGTAGGACTAGGGACGGATCTCTCCCAAGAGGTAGAGGGAGTGGGGCATTTTGGTATTATACATTAGCAGGAAGCTGCTTCCATGAGAGACTCAAAGACCAGGTATCCTGTAATTAAGAAAGAAACCAAATTAACCAAAAGCAAGCTTCTGTGCTCCTGTCTTCCTCTGAGTGTGGGCCCATCCGTCCGTGTCAGTTTTGTAAAATGTCCCAAACAAATGACGACCTTGCGGGGGCCCTTCGCTGAAGTGCGCAGGTGTAGAGGTGATGCAATGCACAGCAATGATTGACACAACACAGTTCACGGTCCAACAGCTGTTTATTTTGGCTGTGTTGATTGTTTGCAACAATAGTATTGCACAGTTAAAACCCACAGGGTTCAGTCTTGAAATAATACGTTTATAATTATAACACACACTTGCTCCTAGGGCAAGTGGTGAGTTATACAACAGTGGCCTTTAGCGACAGCTCTCAGATGTTTTAGCCGTCTACAAATGACAAACGTAACAGTTATTGAGACAGACAATACAACATAAAACACTCACAGTTAGTTTACGTTTCTTCTTTACAGGTCTTTTCGTAACTGTAACAAAGGAACAGATCGCTTCACCACATCCCCTGATATATCTTTAGTCCTGCCCCTTCGGTAGCGAGTGCAATCGCTTTTCCTCCAATCCGCGATTGCCACATCGCCTACCACATTAAGGCGATGACTTCTGGTATTGTGACTCCGCTCCCTTTCTGGATGGCCAACTTCCGACTTTCCCTGGAATGAACCCATCCCGTTCGGGGCACACTGTTCCTGTTATACAACGCCCTCACAGACTGGGAAAGGAGATTTATGACTTGGATTCATTTGCTCTCTGTCACAGTGTCATATTATGCACTTGCTAATGCGTTTGTACATTACTGCTTGGGACTGATCCTTATTGCAATATTTTGTGTTGTATGTTCCCACAGATGTTTGAATGTAATTTCAAATTATTATTAAATTAACAACCGTGAGATTTAATTATCACTTGCATGTGATTTCTGTCAATAAAGGCATACACAGTTGAACAAGCATCATGCCTTGAGTAGCCTGGTTGTTATGGAAGAGTGGGTATGTAGGTGGCCCCCAAAATATGGCTTGGTTTATGTCCCCAACGCAGGACTGGATTAACCAATATGCCAATAGCACCATTCACCATAATATGCATAGTGCCCCCAAAATATGGGTTAGGGTAGGGCCCCCAAATCCTTTAATCTGGCCCTGACCACTTCTGAGGAAACTGACCCAATGTGCTAATCTTAAGCCCTTTGGACCGAACATGTATAAAACATAGGATGATAGAAATAATAACTTTCTTACCAGAATGGAAATTTACACTAAAGCTTGTGGATATATAATAGCTAAAACAATACAAAACCAGCCATTACACTGTCAATGGGGAGCAAGTAAAGCATGAGCAGCCAGGGTGGAGCTGATTCCATGCAGGTCTGCAGGGTGTTTCAGTTGTTTTAGAAAGACACCATTCCTCAATGAAAAACTAATTCCTTCTGGGAAAGCTGCAGAACTGCCCAGAGTAATTGAAATGGAAACTCCTATTCCCCTATCATCTATTTTCAGTCCATTGGGACTGAAACCAAGACCATTTTAATGTACTGTATTAAAGAAGGCATGGCAAGGGTTTTATTTGCACAACACCTAAATGAGTGAAAGACAACCTTTTGTGTGTGCTTCATATAGCAGCCGTTTACTTGCTTTGCTTACCACTGCACTTAACCAAGCTTTTCTTAATGAAAGGTATAGAAACGTTCATAAAAAATCATTAACGTTATCGTTAAAAATCTGCAGTTTTCAGTTCAATTGAATATGAAATCAATTAAATAACTAAAGGATGTCATATAAATGTTACAGAAACTCTATTTACAATCAGTGTGTTCTGCTGCTTCAATATTAAGTCATCTCTACATCACAATCCCTTGCATTCCCTGTGTGCAAAATCCTAGTTGCCACTCCTACTGAGTTCTCTGCAATCATGGGTGTTTCACCTGTGCTGCCCTTAGTAGAAGAAGGTGGAGCCAGCAAAAAGAGCACCACTTGAAGTCTCTGGAACCAGCTAACCAATCAGCTGTGTCATCTGAAGGCTTTCTATAACTTAGCTAGCACTTTTTAACATATAAATACATATCTGTTATAACATTCACATTTTCAGAAATTGAACACGGGGCCCTTATATACAGCAAATAGGTTTGTTGAGCTACAATGAAAGTGAAAATGTGAGCAAAAAGCCCTTTGCTGAACGTCTTGTAAAACAAATGTAGAATGAATATAACACTTCCCATCCAAAATTAGGGAACGACTGCCCAGTGTTTTCCAATAGATGGACAGCATTCTGACTCTAAATATTGGAAAGGAGTTGAAAAAAAAAACCAAACAAATAAATAAACAAACAATCAAATAAATAAATACAAATCGCTGTGTAGGCCTAGGCAAATGAACAGCCTTACACTCTCACGTGACAGTCATGCTGTATGGGGAGGACCCGGTGCACACAAGGTAATGTTTAATGAGCATGTACAGAATGACAGATGCATTTCTATTTGTATTCAGTTACTTCAAGTCAAAACAGATCAGTTATACTTACTGCAATGAAGATTTAACGATTTTATTGTTTAAACTTCAATTCATTTTGATTAACATCTCGTTGTTTTCAATCGCTCGTCCAAATAAACGCGCTGTTAGTAGGACTCACTCCATTCTGTTTAAATCACGCCTAATAAATGATGGGTAATTATGCTATTAAGAGTTCATAATTTCCCGGCTGCCACTGAGAGGTACAGCTTAATAAAATATGATATAAACTGCAATGTTTTGGAGCACACTGTTCCCAAAAACGACCGTCTACATATCTTTATTTATTCACTGAGGTTTTTTTTTTTTTTAATTGAACAAAATATGTCCAGTTATTTACCTGAATTGTATATCTGTCCTTCATACAAATTGCATAGTACTACACTTTCAGGCAAGGCATGTGCATTTATTGATATGGTGCCAAAATGCCTATGTGTTAATTTTGTTACATCAATAAATCCCCTGCACGAGACGGAGTGTTTTGGCAGCCGGTTCATTTTTTTGTATAAAAGGAATAGGAAATAATAATAATAATAATAATAAATAATAATAATAATAATAATAATAATAATAATAATAATAATAAGGCCTGCTGTAATAAAAAAAAAAAAGTTATATAAAAAAATGAAAAAAAAAAAAAAAAACTATAAACTGGTGGTATGTGGGAAAATTTTAGGGTTATCCCAATCCCAATTATTAATTATATTCTTAATATTATTATTATTATTATTATTATTATTATTATTATTATTATTATTATTATTAGTAGTAGTAGTAGTAGTAGTAGTAGTACTAATATGATCCGTATGGTTTTAATGATAACACTGTTTCCACCAGGATCTCAAGGAATGCTGCAGATAGAAATTGCAAAAATCTCAATATTTCAGTCATGATAATGATATTGATTACCACGGTTACTGTCGTTATTAATTAACGTGTTGGCTGTAGAAGTCAGGGAAATTCATTTTAAAACTCGCATTGAGATTCAAGTCGTTTTTTGTATCGTTATGCATTTGCTGTATATAATATGTGATATACTGTAAACCCTTTAACTGTGTAGGCTAATATTTATAAAACGATACATTTGAAAATATTGCCAATTTCAATAGGTAAACACACCAATAATAATAACAATAATTCAAAAACGACGTTTTCAGTACGAGTCCCCAGTTAACAAAATAGTCGTACGAATTAAACATAAATTAATAAACACAATGGTAGGGTTTTTGTTTTTGAGAATATGAAGAATGAGAACTGATATTGAGATGTGTTCCCATGGTAACCCCAGCCTAATCCATGGTCATGGAAGTATTACTTGTGCTTAATAATTTTTTTATTAACATCCATATGTATAACGATATATATATATATTATTATATATTAATTATATATATATATATATATATATATATATATATATATATATATATATATATATAAAATGTAAACAAAGTAATGTTCCACCTTCTACGAAATGAACCATTATTTGTTGAAAACAGTTATTATTTACAGTAATAATAATAATATAAACCCTTATAATAATGGACTGCTGATTGCTTTATTTAGAAGCCTTTTCATGTTTTCCATTTGAACCCAGACAAAACTAAAGGTTGTTAAATTTGTTTGACTTATCTGTGTCCCGGTACGAAAATGTACTAAACTATTTGTTAGAGCAAAACAACATTGTATACTTTACTTTCTCTGGGACGTGACAAACACAATCACTGAAAACTGTAGCTCTGTTTTACTGTACTTTGGAAGAAAATATACATCAAAACGAAGACAACTTTTATTTAATCCCTGAAATATTAAAACTTGATCCTTTTACCTTGTAGAAGCCTTGATTGCCTGTACCACCCCCTTTGAGTTGGTAAGGTAACTTTAAATTTCAATAGAAAAGAACCCGAACACATCAATTAAGATGGTTTACCATTACACCGACTTAAATACAAGACCACTGAAACTGAAGAAAGATATTCGAATCTAAAGCAATACAACCCTTAATGAGTACAGGTGCAATAATGATTTGTTTTCAAAACGTGTTGTTAAAGTTGCACATCTATTATATATAACAAACTTATATTGTCCCGACGCAATTTGTGTTCAAATGCGTTTTGTAGAAAACTTAAAAGGGCTAGTGATGAAGTATGCATTTTCTAATAGGGTCGGTAAGTAATGACTCTAAAAGGTGTGAAGCAGGCCTTTTGCATTTTTTTAAAACGACAGTCTGGTTGAGACGGCTGCACTTTAGTGGGGGGATGGGTCGGATAGAATCATAGAAGACCCGTGGATGCAGTTTGTAAATTGTGGACCCCGATGCTGCGGGGTCTATCAGTGGGAAACTGGGACGATTCAGATTGACAGAGAGAAACTAACCTGGCGGTGCAACCTGTCTTATTAAACATGCTCATGAGTGATACATAGGCAGTGAAGTGTGCGCTGTTGAAATGTGAAACACGTTAGGTGATGGCATGCACAGCCTTCTTGTTAATAGTCCCTGTTTTTCAGCACACGTAGGGGTCTATGCTGACTTTACGCACAATGTATGCGCTTGAAGAGATGCTTACATGCCCATATATGGTATTGTATTTCCCATTCATTGACAGGTAAACCCTGCTTCCAGCGCGTAAATCGCGCGTAACCCAAGTCAGAATAGACCCCTTAGTCTTGGTTTTTAATGAGATTTGTCACCTTTTAGATAATATCATTCAGCTACCGGTGCTGAGATCGGGCGTGGTGTAATCAGATTGTGTTTCAGAAATAGTAAAGCGAGTTATGAGCTTTTATATGGAGCCGTCCTTGTATTTTGTATTTCTAAAATTGATTCGCTATAAAATTAAGACTCTATAGTCCATTGGCCGGTCTCATACTTAGAAGCCATTGGTTTTGAACCTCTGTTGCTGCTATACAAAAATAGTTATTTATAACGGGATGGGTTGCCAAAGATGATTATTGTTATAGATAGATAGATAGATAGATAGATAGATAGATAGATAGATAGATAGATAGATAGATAGATAGATAGATAGATAGATAGATAGATAGATAGATAATTTTAAAAGGGAACAACATCGGTGAACACAAATATATATTACAATAGACCTACTATTACAATGTGTACTTAAATTGTGCTGCTCCAAAGTTTGGTGATATGTTTTAATAGTATTTTAATAAGATCAGCCTAATGTACAAAGGCCGCATTTCTTTAGTTTCAGTTCCCTCTTCTCAAGGACACCTACCTTTGTGGTCTCAAAAGCTAGTGGATTTTACATGTTCACTTTCCATTTACAACTGAACAGGAGACATGAGGTATTGAGAGCTAGGATAGGTTTGTAGGATAGGTAACAGTTAATCAAATACATAGTATTCACTTCAAATCATCATCAAATCAGTGCTTAGAAGGCAGGGCTGCTGAGTGTGCTATATCCATTCAGGAAGCATCGCATGCGGAGCTCCTGGAATCTGTTTATAGAATGGTATGGAAACCCAAGGTTTTTAGAGAATGCCCAAAGGAACCACGTTTTACAGAACGCCTGTAAGCAATACCTATTCTAACGGTATATGATTCAAATAAACCTTGTGCATGATTCTAACACATTCACTTAGTTTTAAGGCGTGTTTCTTTAACGTCTGTTAGATAAGGACTGAAGAATTGTTTTGGCCAAAAACAACGTTTCTCAATGTGTTCCGAATTCTTGTGAAGGAAGGCACTAGGCTGTGCTGTGCGGTGATTGGGCACGAGGTGGAATAGCTGCCTATAAAAATCCTAATAAAGCTTTTTTTTTTTTTTTTTTAAAGCAAACAAGTTTTTTTTTAAGTAGCAAGCGATGTGGAAGTAGTTATTCGTTTCCGGTCTAACACTTCATCGGAAGGAATTGATTTCCAAAACGTCCAAAATGAAGTTAAAGGGCAAAGCTTAAACTTATTACCGGGTTAAAGTTGGACTTCTTTACAATATCCAGACACAGAAATGCCTTTAATGGACTAGCAGCTTTAACTTTAAGTATTTAATAAGCACAACAGTTGAAGGCATACAATATGAAGTGCAACATCTTATGGCCGGTTCTAACGCTTCAAACAAAACGCTTATGAAGAACAAACAGCATTTCATAGGACCAGTTCATACGTAGCTATATATTCCCAACTCATTAAAAAAAGAAAACCCTGGATTTGCAGGTAAAGGTAAGATATCATTTCCACAGGTGTCCTGTTACTTAAAGTCAGCTGCAAATGTGTGAAGATTCGACACTAGTGCTTGATTTCTGCTTGGCTGATCCTCGCAATATCATATTTCATATACACGCCTGCCTGCAGACATCCCTGCGCAGTGATGTTTAATGTATAAGCCAACATGATTCCAGACAGTGGGAGATGGAGATAATACATATGCATTTATTCAATTAAGCCAATTATGCAGGCTTTAATTTGCATAAGGATTTAGGGCCTGATTAGGGTTCTTCATGTTTGTCATGTAAAACTCTAATGGTAAATCCGTACTTTTTATTGTTAGACTATTATTTTTAGAAACAAGATTGTTTTTTGTGTTTTATCTTTTCGGAATAACAAAAATAAAGGCGTGTGACGTTAAAAAGATGTTATATATTTAAAAAAAACATACAAACGTTTAATATATTTTACCTGCTTTAATTTAATCACGCTGTATTTTAATGCCCCGCGGTTGCTAACACAGCAATGCGTGTTTGAGATCTTGTTATTGATATTGCAATTATAATTATTAGTCTGACCTTCCCTGTTCAACAGTGTGAGTAATATTATAAAATAATGAAAATAGTTATAAAATAGCTTGCCTGGCCCTTAATTAATATGGTGTGAGTGAGGAGCAAGGTAACGCCAGGACCCCAGATCTTCCGCACACAAAAGCGTTGAGATCTCTTTAGGTCGGGTAACCCTTGTGACTGCTGGGCTTTTGTTTTATTTTCTGACCGCCGTGGGTTTTGTTCAGTTTTTTTCTTTGCCTGATTCACTATCCGATACTTGCTAATTATTCTAATGTCGCTTCTGCTGTCTGACTTACTTGCAATACAGTCAACTGGCAAGCACCCCCCCCCCCCCCCCTCTCTCTCTCTCTCTCTCTCTCTCTCTCTCTCTCTCTCTCTCTCTCTCTCTCTCTCTCTCTCTCTCTTCTTTCATGTATTATTACACATCACGAGATTGTAGGCATGATAAGGAAAGGTATTTTAATTATGTTTAAATATCTAGAGAATTGTCTAATTCATATTCTAATACTTTATTTTATACAGCTGTTTACTGACACAGAAGAGGCCATTAAAAATCAAAACATATTATGGAAAGTGAAATGTTAGTTTAAATGACATATTATTTTAACGTGTTAATAATAATAATAATAATAATAATAATAATAATAATAATAATAATAATAACCGTTGTTTGTAAATATTATTATGAATTAATACTATCCCTATTTGTTATTATAAACATGTAGCCATGTAACAAATTAAACATCTTCTTTTCTAAATGTATTATGCTGTTATCAATCTGTACTTAAGCTAGTTATTTTCTGGTGTTTTGATTTGAATTTTCACATTATTCCATTATAATTTTTATAATAACATCGTTGCATATTGGCATAATTTAAATGATTGTTTTAATGCTCAAATACATCTTTGCTTATCTGTCTATCTAGGTCTGTAGAAGTGACTTCCTCTTGGTTTATTTTAGCAACACGCTTGCACATATGAAGTGATCATTCATACGATCAAGCTGTGTCTGTTGGAACACTGAACGCCAACTGGTCAAGTTATTGATCACCATTCACTGCTGCGCACGTTTTTAATTCCGAACAGATGGTGGGTACGAACTGACAGTAGGCGTATATAGCACAGAGAATGTTGTCATTTAAATATTACAAATGCTGTGGCACATGGCATAAAAACAACAATGGTTCCTGCAGGTTCCTGCGTCTAGCGCAGCACGTGGTAACAATGCGTTTTAATGAACACGGCTATATTTATAAAGGGAGGATGTTGCTTACCGTTTTTTACATTATAATAAATAATACCAATAATAAATAAGTCCAGTTGCATCATAAATGTAGCACATGCATTTATAATCTCTATTGCTGTAGACAATTAAAACACGAACACACACACACACACACACACACACACACACACACACACACACACACACACACACGCACATATGCTAATAATATATCCTATTAATTCCTAGTATTATATAGTAAATATAAATTCCTCCTCTTAGGGCTCCTAAACAAAATAATTATAGCATGTTAAAAAAAATGCGTTGCGCTTTATTCAATGGATACTCTGATCAGAACGAAAATTAAGAAAATAACTATTTGTAATGTAAATATTTAGGTCTACACAACTGTTTAACTCGCGCAATGGCTGATGCTGTTTGTAAGAAGTGTAAATCAAATTGTACGAAACAGTACAAACAATAAAGTGGCTTAATACAAAATGTACTTTACTACGCTGGACAATTCTAGAAAATCATAGATGTGTTCTTTTAAATAATGACACTAATAAAATATTTTAAAAACAGTTGGCACGTAGAAAGAATTAAAGAAAGTTACTGCTTTAATTAAACATTAAATAACAGGGGCAATCACATAAGTGGTATAATTCTCATGGATTGTTTCGAAATGATGTTAAACCTTACTACGTTTGACCTGCCACCTAATCAATCTGTTCGCGTTTGAGAGCTGATGACAAATGTGGAGATCAGAATGAAGTTGATCCGAGCGCTGGATGAATGTATAGCGCTACACACAGTGTCCCCGTGGGTCTCATAGGGGCTTGGAAATGTACAAGCGAATTGAAAGGACTCGCATTGATATCAGCAGGTAATGTGCAATGCCAAATTGCATTACATTTACCCCTGTGAAACACTGCCAGGTAAACATATCAAAACCACTGTCCACAGATCATAGAAGCACAAACAAGTGTTCATTCCTATTTATTTCAAAAATCAAATCTTAAATATAACTTGGAAATGACCTGCTGCTGTAGTGGTTCGCGGGGAAAAGGCTTTGGTCACTCAAAATATGCTTTTGACAATATCCTTTCTTGGCAAACACCTGAAGTGGAGTAGACGGCATAATCCCACTGCACAAGCCTGTAATTGATGCTTTAGGAACGGCTAATTAATGAAAGAACAACTAATTGCTACTTGAGTTAATGTGAAAAGATGGTGGAGTACGGTTAAAAGTGCGTTCTGTCTTTCATGCGCACGTTTGCATTACAAGCTATTTGTTTGGGGATGTTGGAAATGTGTGCATCTTGCCTTCTGATTACTGCGTAGACATAATGTTCAAGTGTTCAGCAGAGAATTCATTTATGGTAATACAAGGAGGGGTCTTGTTTGCTGAGGTGGATTCACTCTGATGTTTTGTTGTCGGTGCAGGTGGTTCTGTTTAATAAGCGCAACGCAGATTGCATAGAAAAATATATGCATAAAATATAGCTTTAATTATCCCACATTAGAGAAATAAGGAGGTGGGATGTGTGGCCTATACATGCATGAAATATGCAAGTATAATAAAAAATATACACCAATAAAGCAATTTCTTTTCATGGCATAGTTAAAATGTCTGGCTAATTAAATATTATATCTTATATTATATATATATAATATTATATATACTTATATATAGCCTATAAACACTTGATAACAATACTTTTCGAGTACACCCCTTATATTTGACAGCAGTCATAGGGTTGTATTGTAGAATCGTTTTCTGTCTGTTTTGAAAAGGCATGTGGGGAAGATTAAACTGTCGGCAGTTCCCAATATAACGCATAAGAACGTACCTATAGGTGAGCGCGAGCTCATAGACTTTTCGGGGTAAGGACGGATCGGTTTGGTTTATTAAGAGCGCTGTGCCTTTAAGAAAATGTGTTCAGCCCGTTGACTCGAATTCAGGTAACGAGAAGCACAAGAATGCCAAACTTAAAAATACGCAATCCCAAAATACC